>NC_056604.1:22730488-22920488 GCF_018340385.1 Cyprinus carpio
TAAATCATACAGAATTAAGTGTTTTGAAAATCTAAAATAGCAGAAAGTTTTGTGTGAGGGGTAGGTCTAGAGCAGTGGTTTTCAACCTGTGGGCCGCGGCCCCCTAGTGGGTCGCGATAGTATTGCAGGTGGGCCGCCAATTGCTATTAAAATAAATAATAATATTGTTAATATATGTAAAAATGTCTAAGTCATAACATAATAACATAATTTCATATATATATATATATATATATATATATATATATATATATATATATATATATATATATATATATATACATATATATATAATTAAATAAGCCCGAGTTATTTTCTGTTCATTGCCAGTTCATTCTAGGGCTGTGCGATAGAAATCGTCATAAAATCACGATTTGAGCGTGCACGATTTCTAAATCGCTTTATAGCATGATTTTCCGCAGCCCTGACCTCCCGCAGTATGCCATCCGATCTAATCAGAATGCAACGCGTCTAGCGCGAGAAAAGAACAGACTGGGAATATGCCTACATGACTCCAGGTTCACACACTGTCTGTGATGCGCCTTTTTTTTCCGAGCCCATGTTAACGGATCAGAGTGTTCAAAATGCTGGGGGTATGAGTATATAAATTAAAACGTGCGAAAATAATTAATATCTAGCACATGAGCATAGAGAGAGTTGTGAATGCACAGGACGCAGTTTAAGTGAGAGGAGACACATTTTAAGTGCGCACACTTTCTCCGGGCGAGAGCAGCGTGTATCTGAGCAAGCATGTCTGGTTTTGTGACAAAGCAAAGGAAATCTGCGTGCGAGCAGAGAGATTCGCGCTCGCGTATTAATTTAATGTACTTTCGCTTTACATCAATGCGCTCTTGCTGCTGCTTCTGCACCGCATACACATATACTGTATACGCACTGCTGACGGAGTACGTGTGAACCTGTATAATGTATAACAAATCTATTTCAACACCTGAGGCACCGCTACAATTAATGAGCTCTATGAACAATGTATGGCAAAAAAGAAAAAAAAAAAGTCCCTGGACACAGGATTTATTTATTTATATTTTTTTTGCCATAAGTCTAGAAATTTTGTTACACCTTTACTATAGTGATTATTTTGACTTATGTCTGTTCTAGAGACGTTACAACTTTTTGATAAAGCTATAATTGTTTTCTTTTTTGGAAATATGTTTCAAATTCATCCTGAATGCATTTATGACTGTAAAGCATATCTGTGTGTGTCAAAATTGTGATTAAAATCGAAATCGCAAAATTGATCAAAGAAATCCCAATAGGTTTTTTTTTTTTTGTCCATATTGCACAGCCCTAGTTCATTCAATAAATACAGTGAACAATCTAGCTTCTGAGTACTAAGTTATTAACCCAACAAGAGAGGGGCCAGTTAATTTTTTTGCAGTGGGCCGCGCAAACATATGTGTTTGGATGTGTGGGCCGCTTGTTGAAAAAGGTTGGGAACCACTGGTCTAGAGTAAGCAGATAGAAAATACAATTTGTACAGTATAAAAACAATTATATCTACAGAACGTCCCCGTAAAACCAGGAAACCCAACGTGTGTCTGTGTGTGAGCATGTGTGTGTACAGTACATAGTACATCAGTATCCAGTACATGGTTTAAGGGTGTGAGGTGGTGGTCACAGTCTGCAGCTGGAGTGCATAAGACAGCCACCAGAGGGCACTCCTGTGGTTTTGTGTGAGCACACGGCTTGTGTTGTGTTTGTTTGGTGCCATGTGCTCTCTCCTGCCTTATTGTCTGTCCCCTCCCATTGTCACCTCATTATTGTTTCAGTTGCTCCACCTGTGTCTCCCTCGTTACCCTCCTCATTTATCTCTTTATTTTCTTTATTTATATTATATTATCTTATCTTTATATTATAATATCTTTGACTCCTCACCTCATCTCTCTTCTGGTTCTGGGATGGAACGGATCAGCCAAATGAGGACTCAGCGGAGAATGATCAACCTTCCACTGCCAGCCCTCACTACCAGCAGCCCTCTCTACCAACGTATGCTCCAATTATTGGCATTGAGTTCTGGGACTGGGATTGACCTGAGGGAATTCGCCTTGGAATTCAGGACTGCTGCGGAGGGGCTGGAGTATAATGATGTGGCTCTCAAGAACTTGTTTTCTTATGCCCTTGATAAGCCCATCAGCACCTCGAGGAGGTACGGCACTAAGCACCTGTCTTTTGCATTTGTGGACTTTCTAGCCCACAATGGTAGACAGTCAGTTCCTGAACAGGAGGAGCTTTTTCCTGTTATGGCCGCCAGTCCAGAGCCTCTTCACAAGAGGGCAGCCAGTCCAAAAACTCTTCACCGGGTGGGCCCAGGGCTTTTAAGGCTGGCTTCCAGTTTGGCGGACCCACCGCTGAGGTCTGTGCGAGCTGCTGGCATCTCTAGGCTGTTAACAAGTCCGATGGTCCTGGGGGACCCGACTCCAGTGGTTCCAAGTCCGATGGTCCCAGAGGCCCCTGAGCCACCTGCTCCAGAACAGCCTGAACAACCCACTCTCACTGCTACTGCCATGAGGGCCATTACTGAGCACAGTGCACAGAGCCTCTCGCTCTAACTGCTATTGGCATAGAGGCCATTACTGAGCAACCTGCTCTCCTTGTCTCGACCACAGAGCCACCCAATTTCTCTGCTGCTCCCTTAGTCAAGAAAGCCATCTTCACTTTTCACCTTAGGGCTGTTCTGTGTGCATGGACCACTTCAAAGTTCACTCCAGCTTCCCAGGAGCCTGCCTCAGAGTCCACTCAGGAGCCCACTCCAGTCCAGGAGCCTTCAGAATCCACTCCAGAGTCTGCTCCAGTCCAGGAGAATTCAGAGTCCAGTTATGAACCTGCTCCAGTCCGGGAGCCTTCAGAGTCCAGTCAAGAGCCCGCTCCAGTCCAGGAGCATTCAGAGTCCAGTTATGAACCTGCTCCAGTCCTGGAGCCTTCAGAGTCCACTCATGAACCCGCTCTAGTCCGGAAGCCTTCAAAGTCCATTCATGAATCTGCTCCAATCCGGGAGCCTTTAGAGTCATAAACCCGCTCCAGTCCGGGAGCACTCAGAGTCCACTCAAGAGCCAGCTCCAGTCCATACTAATTGGCCAATTTACTGTTCTAAAATGTTCTATATGTTTCTTAAAAATAAAATATATTGTGTTCAGTGGGGGAAAAAAAGTTTGTTTTTTACCCAGACATTTAAAAATAACATATTTTAGGGCTATAATCGCAATACCATGATACTGTGAAAGCATAATATTTTTATCTAAGGTTATCATACCTTCAGAATCTCATACCGGCCCATGCTTAATAGGGTACAATAGCTGTACAATACCCTCTGTTTTGGTGGGGAGGGGAGGGGGATTCTAAAAGCCTAAACATAAAAAAAAAAAACTATTGAGAATTAGATTATACTAAGACTCTTATACAAGACTATTAAGAAATTAAGGGTAAGGTATAAAACTATTGCACCGTATCAAAACCATTGCTAACAAATCATGTAAAAGTCAAATCTGTCTGGCAATAATTAAAGACTGACTTAATTTTTATCTTTTATCTCATTCAGTTTGACACTCTGGGCAGGCTGTAGTCACCGCTGAATTAAACTTATTGAAATATTGGCTTACTTGCTGTCCTAGGCAAGACTTAATCCAAAAAAACAAAAAACAACAACAACAAAAAATTTTAATGAATCAATTTAACATTTTAAATGGCACAATGGTTTTGGATTTCACATTTAAGATATGTTAGTGTACTGATATCACTTTGTTTAGCAAACTTACAGAGGCTCAGACCCTAACCTCCTATTTTCTTTTCTTTTTTTTCTTTTTATAAACCCAGCAAAATTACAATTGAACTTGGCAGAAAATAATAATCACTTATTGTATGGAAAAGCTACGATAAAAGGCAGCATTTTCATAATAACTCCTTTTCAATAATTTTAGTTTAAAGCAAATGATCTGGAGAACATTTTAAAGTACAAGAATTACAATAAATGCCACTTTCGGACAATTTTTCCCTACAGTACAGTAATAATGCAACTTAATTATCAAAGAAAATTAATGGAATGTGAATATCTTAATGTGAAGGATTAAATCTGCCATTTTTAGAAACTTTTTTCCGTCTATAGTACAGTAATCATGCAAACTTTATTAAAAAGCTGCACTTCTGCATTCCTAAGATATTTGTTTGAAAAATCTGAGTGGGAATGTTCATAAAATTTAAGACATTATTTAACACAGAATAAACTGCCAAACTACATCATCATTCATCACCATCACCATCGCTACTGCTGTTATGACTGAACGAACTTCCTGTCAGACGAGTTCAAACACAAAACGAATTGATTCGCTTGACAAGATCATATTCTAGGTAACCAAACACCAAGTCATCAGTATCCAGAGTTTATTACCTTGATCACAGTGTAGTCCATGACACAGCAAAATCCATTTTCATCTGGCTTTTTAAGAGCAGTAAGATGTCGAATTGTTCAAACTTAAGGTGTTTTAAGCAAGTTCCCCATTCTTCAGTGACCTCGTAGTGAACAAAACGTCATCTGCTTGAGCCGAGTCAAATGACAGTCCTCTCTGCTTCTCTGATTCTCCCCCCTCAGGCCGCTGAAGCCAACACTGGACCCAAACAATAGGTGGCTTCCTTCACAATCCCTCCCCTCTGCCTCCTCCCTCACCGACAACATGTTTCCAATTTCATTTTTCAAACATGTTCTCATCTGTAACAGGCAGCTCATGTGATAATGAGGATGTATTTGCCTCTTTCATCTTAAAAGAATATTCTGTCTTTAATGGACTCAGCTCAATGGACAGCTCAGTTTCCATTTGTCCCACCTCTTCTTTAGAAAAATAAACATTTATTTATATTTCATAAACATTAAAATACTAATTTGTCACAAGATGTAAACTATATGCATGTTAACACGATTTTAGTGTAACTTACTAACCTTTACTGTGTAAAGTTATATCCAACTTCACAAACTATAAAATTACTATAAATTATTTAAACAGCTTTAGAGCTTGAATATTATATATTTACAAAACTATAAGCTTCAATTTCTGCTTTTAAATCCTCCAAAAATTGGCTCTATTCACTTGCATTCAATATGGTGCCCCACTGACAATGGTCTATATTGCTGCGGCACTCATAGTGTCTTAAGAAAATGCAAAAAATCCAACCACTAAGACTGCTGCTGTAACCAAATGAATGGGGCTATGTTTCAATAAGCATGTCAATCAATGGAGAAAGTATCCGTCAGCCAGAATGTTTTAACAAGGTCTCTGTCAGCATGTTTGTCAGTCTCTTCATGCTTGTCAGTCTTTGAATATTTGATGTGGTCCAGTCAAGTCAAAACATGCCAAGTATAAAGATCAATTTTTTTCTAATTGCGAGTACTCCATATACATCACTCATATACAAGGAATTCACAATTTTTCTGCACTAATTAATTTTTCAGGCTATAACAAATTATTATTTTGATAATCTACTTTGATTTTTGCTAACAGTGAAGCATTGCTTGCGTATATTGAAATTATATTGTCCTAACTGAAGAAAGAATAAGAACAAGACATCCACATTGTTTAGCAGATTTTATATATTATAGTAATTTGTATCAGTTCGGTTATCGGTAGGGGTATTAGGATCGATATTTGATTTTTTTTTTATGGTTTTGTTATTTGTTGTTGGGGACCACAAAAGGCACAAAAACATGATAAAGCACCAAAAAGTTTTTGTGCACTATATGTCAAGTGTTCTGAAGCTGTTCTTTAGTTCAATGTGAGGTACAGATTAATATTTAAGTCGTTAAATTCAAGTTCACATAAACTTTTGTTTCCGCTGCGGCTATCTGTCATCCTCCATTCAGCAATCAAACTGTGTGTTGCGCTCGGTTATTACAGTCAAAACAATGAAACTCTCTTCAAGAGCGCACAGTAACTGAGGTTTAAAACTGTTAAAAGAAAAGGCTCAATAAACTAATTCACATATTTAATACACTACGTATCAATATCTCTTCCCTTTGTACTAACTTTTCTATGCGGACTCGGAGGGCTGCGCAACCTGCGCACTTTGACTTTGTGTTGTTTCAAGCGCAACATTCATCATCAGTGAGCAAAGCATGGCAAAACTGACCTACAGCCCCGCCCACTCCCATGAAGCACTACAAATGACGTAATAAAGTTGTTAAGTATTTGTATATATACAGCCAACAACTTAAATTAATGGTTTTATATTTCTCCACATTCTTCCTTGTGGGGAAGTCGTGGCCTAGTGGTTAGAGAGTATGACTCCTAACCCTAAGGTTGTAGGTTCGAGTCTCGGGCCGGCAATACCACGACTGAGGTGCCCTTGAGCAAGGCACCGAACCCCCAACTGCTCCCCGTGCGCCGCAGCATAAATGGCTGCCCACTGCCCCTGGTGTGTGTTCACGGTGTGTGTGTACACTTTGGATGGGTTAAATGCAGAGCATGAATTCTGAGTATGGGTCACCATACTTTGCTGTATGTCACTTTCACTTTTTTTTCCACTTTCATTTTGATTATTTCATTTGCAGTGCTTCATGCGATTGTAGTTCTTTTAATAAAACTTTTAGGTACACAGTCTTGCACCTTTGTGTTTTTGTTTGTTTTTCATGTACTTTTTTACTTCAAATTAAAGCATAGATTTGGGTCATGGCTTATACCAGTTTAAAGAAGACATTTTTATCCTATAAATGGAAAAAATACATCCAGAACTACCGCAGTTGAAAAAAGTGGGCGGGCACCAATGCACTCTATATTGATAATGCAAATTTCCTGTTACCTAGAGTCAGGCTTTTGAAGTACAAAAAAGAAGATTTTTTTTTTAAAATGCAGTATAAATAGTGTTCTGTACTAAAGAGTTCCAGACTTGAAGATGAGTAATAGAGGGATATGGTTTAAGTAACAGATGGACACTTTTTGGTGCAGGTGTCATGATGGCAGCAATTAGCAGATGAGTAATAGCTGCCTGACTCTCCACGGGTAATTCAACTAGTATCATCCTGCCAGATTCTCTTATCATGACCTGGAGCTCAGGAGCTTCATGACAACTGCCTCGGACAACATCTAAATTTGTACTCCAGCAGACATGCGTGACATTATGTCCTCTCCAGTGCGTACCCATGCTCTCGCTCTTGCTCTCACTCTCTCACTCTCTCTCTCTCTGCTTGTGCTCAGCTGGCACGCTTTCTGGGACCAGTGTGTTCACAGTCATTTCATCATCCTGGCACACAATTTTAGATTTTAGATTAGATTAGATTCAACTTTATTGTCATTATGCAGAGTACAAGTACAGAGCTAATGAAATGCAGTTAGCATCTAACCAGAAGTGCAAGAATATAGTGTTTTATATACATAAAAAGTGCAAAATAAGTGAAGCTATGATTTACAGAATGTACAGTGGGGTTGCTATATAAAGTATTGAGCAGAGTATATACAGAATATAAATAGGAATGCAGTGTAGGATTGCATGTACATTATGAACAGAGCAATGTAGGATTATATATACACATTATGAACAGCAGCATCGTGAGAACAGTGGTAATAAATACAGTTGGATGAGTGTGCAAAAGTATTGTTAAAATGAATTCTATGCAAAAACAGTAGTGCAATTATATTTTTATAGAATAGTTTACTGTGCTTTGTACAGTAACAACTAGTTTACAGTGCGATAACTAGAACAGTGTGCAGTATGTGCAAAATATGAGTAGTGCAAATACATGTAGGTAAAGTACTTTGACCAGTGCAGTAATAAAGTACAGTAGGTGCCGGTTAGATTGGTGGTGTGGCGCGTTCAGAAGGGTCACGGCCTCGGGGAAGAAGCTCTTCCTGAGCCTGCTAGTCCGAGAGCGTAGGCTCCTGTAACGTCTGCCGGATGGAAGGAGAGTGAAAAGTCCGTGGTTATGGTGAGAGGCATCCTTGATGATGTTTCTTGCCCTGCCCAGACAGCACTTCTGATAGATGTTCTCAATGGAAGTTAACTGGGTGCCGGTGATCCGTTGAGAAGTTTTCACCACTCGCTGGGAGTGCTTTGCGGTCAGATGCGGAGCAATTGCTGTACCACACTGAGATGCAGTTTGTGAGTATGCTCTCAATGGTACAGCGGTAGAGTTCCACAAGGATCCTGGGATTCAGGTGAACTTTCCTAAGGCTCCGTAAGAAGTAAAGGTGCTGCTGTGCCTTTTTGACCAGGGTGGAGGTGTTATGGGACCAGGTGAGGTCATCAGAGATGTGGATGCCAAGGAACTTGAAACTCGACACACGCTCCACTACAGCTCCGTTGATGTAGATGGGTGTGTGTGCATGACTCCTAGCCCGCCTGAAGTCCACAATGATCTCCTTTGTCTTCTGGGTGTTTAATTCCAGATTGTTGGTGGCACACCACATAGCTTGGTGCTGCACCTCATCCCTGTAGGCTGACTCATCGTCGTCCTTGATCAGACCTACCACCGTGGTGTCATCTGCAAATTTGATTATGGTGTTGGAGCCATAAACAGGAACGCAGTCATGGGTGAATAGGGAGTACAGGAGAGGGCTCAGTACGCAGCCCTGTGGCACGCCGGTGTTCAGGGTGATGATGGAGGAGGAGAGATTATCTAATTTAACAGACTGAGGTCTGTTAGTCAAAAAGTCAAGAATCCAGTTGCAGATGGATGTGCTGATTCCAAGCTGGCTGAGCTTGGAGATCAGCTTGGGAGGGATTACAGTATTAAATGCAGAACTGAAATCAATGAACAGCATTCTCACATGTGTGTTTTGACTGTCCAGGTGGGTGAGGGCAGAGTGAAGTGCCGTTGAGATGGCGTCCTCTGTTGATCTATTGCAGCGATAAGCAAATTGAAATGGGTCTAGTGTAGCAGGGAGACAGGATTTTAAGTGGGATGCAATCAGCCTTTCAAAGCACTTGGCAATGATGGGGGTGAGTGCAACGGGACGGAAGTCGTTAGGTACCGAGGCAGTGGAGTGTTTCGGTACTGGTACGATGGTGGAGGTTTTGAAGATAGTGGGGACAGTTGTTTGGGCCAGGGACAGATTGAAAATGTCCGTGAAGACCTCAGCCAGCTGCTCCGCACAGGCTTTAAGCACACGACCAGGTATTCCGTCAGGTCCAGCTGCCTTCCGTGCATTCACCTTACACAGAGTGGAGTAAACAGCTGAGGTGGAGAGTGTGAGGGGCAGTTCACTGGATTGATGCTCAGCTTTGAGTGAGATCTCCTTATTATTTTTATCAAAACGAGCATAAAAGTGATTGAGCTCGTCAGGGAGGGAGGCAGTGCTGGAGGGGGCACAGTGTTAGGTGGTTTGTAGTCTGTGATAGATTGTATGCCTTGCCACATACGCCGGGGGTCTGAAGAATTGAAGTGTTCTTCAATCCTCTGTTTATGTGCGAGTTTGGCCTGGCAGATACCCTTCCTCAGGTTGGCTCTGGCTGAGCTGTAAGCCTCCCGGTCTCCAGACCTGAAGGCTGCATCTCTTGCTTTGAGCAGGAGGCGAACCTCTCTGTTCATCCAGGGCTTCTGATTGGGGAAAATTTTTATTTTTTTGTGTGTGGTCACTCTGCCCACACATCTGTTGATGTGCTCCAGGACAGAGTTGGTGTAAAATGTCAATGTTAATTTGAGAGTCTGTGGTGGCCTGGGCAGCAAACTCACTCCAGTCTGTGTGCTGGAATTGATGTTGAAGAGTGGAGTCAGCACCTTCCAGCCAGATTTTAACAGTCCTTATTGTAGGTTTCACACATTTGATGACTGGGGTATACATGGGGGAGCAGGAACAAAGAGAGGTGGTCAGACTGACCCAGGTGGGGGAGGGGTGTGACTTTGTAGGCATCAGTCACATTAGTATAAACGTGGTCCAATGTTTTATGTCCCCTTGTAGTGCAGGAGACATTTTGGTGAAATTTAGGGAGAACAGATCTTAAAGTGCAGTGATTAAAGTCCCCAGCAACAATAAAGGCTCCATCCGGGTGCAGGGTTTGTAACTTGCTAATAGCAGCACAAAGTTCTTTCATAGCCACGTTAGCATTAGCATCCGGAGGTTCATAAACTGCAGCAGCAATAATGCAAGTAAACTCACGTGGTAGATAGAATGGCCTGCACTTGATAATCAGGAACTCCAGATCAGCAGAGCAGTAGGTATCAACAATGACAGAGTCTGTGCACCATGATTTGTTTACATAAATGCATACTCCACCACCCTTGTTTTTACCAGAGGTTGCTGCTACTCTGTCAGCCCTGAAGAAAGAGCGTCCATCCATATGCACCACGCTGTTTGGGACATCGTTGCAGAGCCATGTTTCAGTGAAAAACATAAAACATTACAGTCCATAAGCCATTTCTGTGTGAGGGTCCAGATCTTTAGTTCGTCCATCTTGTTCATCAGAGACCGTACATTGGCAAGGAAGATGCTGGGCAGAGCTGGTCGATGTGGATTTAGCCTTAGCTTAGCACGCAGCCCTCCACGCATTCCCCGTCTTTGTTTACGGTCTCGACGCCGACGCCGAGCACTTCCGGTCGGTGCGAGTGATCCGCTTGTCCGCGGTGATCTCAGTAGCTCCGGTGGGAGTTCGCTGAAGTCGAAAGGATGGTCTAAAACTACGTTGGAACACCGTTTGTTGATGTCCAAAAGTGACTGTTTACTATAGCTGTAGTTCGCATAACTGAATCGCGCGAACACGAATGAAATAACCAGGTAAATTAACACTATTATCCGAAATCTGGTAAGACGCTGAGCCTCGCGATGTGTTCGCGCCGCCATCTTGATCTCTCACAATCTCACAATCACCTTCTAGCTAAATCACACCTAATTAAGTCACACAAATATGGAGTTTTAGTGTGTTTTTAAATTAAATTTGGCCCTTTATGTAATGCAGTGAAGTTACTGTCATTTCAGTTCATGCTAATAAATTCAGGGTTATATATCTTTTGATTATCAGCATTGGCCGAAAAGTTTTTCTGTTTGGCCGATAAGTGTCAGAAGTAGCACTTTTGTTTGGACAACACTGAGACTTACCAGATTTCAGATGGCACTGTTGGTATGGTTTGTATTTGCTTCCTTTTTATTACTGTTTTTAATTTCAACAATTTCGTAACTTGTGAAAATACTATAATAAGACTACACAATCAAAAACTTGCTATATAAAGTACAAATCTTTTTTTTTCATACAATTTTTTTTTTTTAATTCTTTTATTTAAATAGTCTGATATCGTATAAATTAGCTTTATATTGTCCATTAGCCACTCTGCTCTCTAAGATATCACCACTGGCCATTAAAACGTATAAATATTTCATGTTTCAGCTGTTTGATTTGTTATTTTTGTATGTGAAAAAAAGGGGAAAAAAATCGAAAATTCAATGACTAATTGTAAATGTACCCGCACCTTTAGCCAGCTGAAATGTTGCAACCATAAACAACACAAAATGTGTTATCTTTTATAGATCAACAACTATATTTATATAGCAATAATTAACTAAGAAATATATATTTCTTAAATAGTTTTGAGTGATCCCAGTGAGTTATTCACTTCTACCAGTTCAGTGAAACAAACAGTTTGCTCAAATGAATCCTATCCAACCCTACTGTCTGCTAGACAATATCTTTAAAGGGCAAATAATCAGCACGAACACGTCGCCTCTGGCTCTAGTGTCAAAAACATGCGCCTCTGCCGTCTCAGAAATGCATTTCTTGTCAGCATGTGATGTTATCCTGTCATCCAGTGAGTGTTGTGTTTGGCCTGAAGCACTGAATCTGTGTGCATGTGCACTGGTGAATTAATAAAGCAATAAACATCAGATTATACACATGAAAAGCTGTTGAGGTGCTTCCTTGACACTGTACCTTGCTGAGCCACAAGCTATTCAGAATTTAAAGTAGGTCAACTACAGTCAAGCCACCTTATAAAGACATCAGCTAGACTCAATGCATTGAAGCTATTATTTAATCAGTGCAGGTGAAGGACCTTGTGTTTCAATTAAGGTGACCACATAAAATACATTCATTTAGCAACTAAAAACCAGAATACACTCTATTTTTATTTTAAAAAACTGCATTTGGGAACACAACATGTAACAACCATATTTCCATATACTTGCAATAAGAGGCGCTTAATAAAGAAGAGGAAGAAGAAAAAAAGAAGTTATTGGAAACACCATCTAGACTGAAAACAGCTAAACTACTGTCAGAATACTAATGAATATTACGAGTACAGTAGGTAGCATTGTTACTCGCCCACACCGATCTAAAGAAAAACATGTGTGACATAATGGAGGGAAATGAGAGTGAGTGAATGACTAAATTAAGAAGCAGTGAGACAGGAGAGGGAAACTCTTCAGAGAGCAGGGGAAGTGTGGGAGTCTGATGCCTCTATTCCTGCATTCTGGCAGCAGAAGGACCTGAAAGGACTAATCGTATTAGTCTGACAGGAGGGATTAGGACACAAAATAGGGGGCCAGATGGGTGGACATGGGGGAAAAAGTCTGTGAAGAAAAGAAACAAGGCACAATGGGTAGAATATGAAAAAGAAACATTACAGTGATGGACAGTAACGTCACTGCAAAAAATGCTCATTTTTACACAAAATGCTTAAAGAGCTTGTTGAGCAGAATTTGAAGACTGCGCATAGATTAAAGCAGCACATAGACAGATTAAAGCCATGTTGTTGCAGATCTAGATGTGATTGGTTCTGTTCTCCGGATTAGTTTGTAGTATGTGAAGAGTGAAGGATAGGCCTGCACGATTCTGGGAAAAATATGAATCACAATTTTTTAGCTTAGAATTGATATCACGATTCTCTACAACGATTTTTTTTCTCATGAAATGTAATGTTTATTGCACACATGAACCATGACAAAAAACAAAACAAATTGGAAGTACCAAAAATATTTGTTTTGGCACCTATAGAACATTGCACATCACCACAAGCCTGTAAACAATGAGGCTTCAATGAATAAAGAAGAAACACTCTTTAACTGCTTGCCTTTTGTACAATTAACATTCAACTGGCCATTCAAGTAGGTTACCAAAAATAGAAGTTTAACGCACTGCGCTGAATATGGCCTGAACATGGCTCTAAATAGGCTAATTGAAACGTCATTCAACATTCTGAGGGTTCAGTGTCTAAAGAAAAGGAGCAATTGGCCATTGAAGTGCAGTTGCAGTATCAAAAACTAATAATTTATGTTGTATATAAAGCGGCACCTTGTCTTTAATTGCTGGCCTTTTAGTAGACAGACAGTCACACACTCACTCTCTCACACACACACACAGTCACAGACATAGTTAAACACACACAGACAGACAGACAGACAGTCACACACACACAGTCACAGTTAAACACACACACACACACACACACACACACACACACAGTTAAACACCCACACAGAGTCAGTCAGACAGACAAACACACACACACACACACACACACACACACACACACACACACACACAGTTAGTCAGACAGACACACAGTCACAGTTAAACACACAGTCACAGTTAAACACACACAGTCAGTCAGACAGACACACACACACACACACACACACACAGAGTCAGTTAACTTACACGCGCACACACACCAACTCACCAATTGCCAGATGTAGCCTATGGCCAAAACATTGGAGCCCTGGTCCAGTTTGTTGATGGAGATTGCCTTCACTATGTTTGATCCATTGTCTGTTGTTATACATGCCATTTTTCTCCTCTTCCAAACTCCAAGATGCTAGGGCATCCTTCAGTCCCTGTGCCAAGATCTCACCTTTGTGGTCGTCGGGGAAAAAAGAAGTCTGTAGGCACTTGCTCTTCATGGTGAAATCAATCGCTATGAAGTGGACAGGTGTTACAACGTGTCTTCTGTATTGATCAGTGCGATGTTAAGTATATTGTTGACGATATTGGCGTCCACACCAGCTAACGATATCTTCTGTTTATTCTAAGCGCGCACGCTCGTCTGGCGCTTTAAATTCTCGAGCGCGTTACAACAGGATGGATTTTGATTGGCTGTCAAATTTTTTATCGTTCATCAGCTGGAAAAAAATCGTTTTGAAAGTGATTCCAACGATATCGTTTTTCTTTGTCTTTATCGTTATAGTTGTGGTGTGGACGCTGCTGTTCTTTAATACTGAAAACGATTTTTAGAACTATATCTTTATCGTTATCTTTATAGTTATCGTCCTTGGTGTGAACGGGCCTTAAGGCTCATGTACGGTTCCATTGTTCGGCTGGACCATAAATCCGTCGTTGCTGAAAAATAATCCGCTTGCTGCACTTCTGCCTCGACTACAGTCCGCACTTTCTTGTACATAGCTGGCAGTGCAACGTATGAAAAATAGTTGCGGGATGGTATTGAGTAGCGTTTGTCCAATGTATGGATCATCTTTTGAAATCCGTCACGTTCTACGTTGTATATTGGAATCATATCTTTTGCTAGATGGTAAGCAATGGCTTCTGTTATTTCCTTACTCCTACTGGAGTTATGTGGGTATGGCGTCGCATTGTGCAAGGTGTCCGTAATAGATGTCTGCATTTTTGGACGACTTTCGGATCTCTTGCCTTGTACGGCTGCTTCATCATATTGCACTTTGTGGTGACGTTTGAGGTGCTGGTAAAGGTTTGTGGTGTTACCTTGCGGTGCTGCAACAAGGGCAAAGCATACCTTGCAAATCACACCAAATTGACCCTCGTCTTCTTGCTTGAATCCAAAATACTTCCACACCACCGAATGTGAGCCTTTTTTTCGGAACAAGTTGAGACTGAGTGGTTGGCTGATTCTCGTCACAAGGACCTGGGTTTTCATCAATATCCATTTTGTTTATTTCCGAACTACCGCGCTCGCTCGACGAGTGAAAGACGAGACTAAAAGGCGCTTTGTCGTTGGCTGAGGGTGAAGCCCTGTGAGAGCGGTCCTTTCAAAATAAAGGCTGATTTTTTTTTTTTTTTTTTTTTTTTAAATCGAAGTCATTTAAAAATTAAATCGTGAACAGGGTGAATCGAGATCGCGATTTTATAACGATTTATCATGCAGGCCTAGTGAAGGATGGGCAAAAGATTAATTTCGCCTGATGCTGATGTATGACTCTGGTCAGAACCGCAGGCGTGAGATTGAAGAGTGCAGTAACATGATTTATGGCTACTTTCTGCTCTGTTAATTTAGACACACACATGGGAATAAAACAGAGCAATGGTGCCAAAAGCTAGTGCCGTCCCACTAATTTAAGGTGAGAACAGATCTCATGCACACTTGTTCTTTTATAGCAGTATAAGGTCCTGACACATCCCCTAAAAAGAGGAAAGTGCGTGTTTGTTTATATAGTAGTCCAATATTTATTTACTATGGCATCCTAATACTTGAAAATGTAGGGCAATGCTGTATGAGTTCAGTTAAAAGAAATGAGGCTATTATTAACATATTAAAGACATTCCAGCACAGTTTCATCTCAAAAAGAAATCTGAATTTCAACCCCCACATTACTGACTTCACTGTAGTTCAGCATTGATGCACAACCAAATTACATCTGAAATTATATATTCATTAAGCTAACTTGCAATTTTATTTATTTTTTTGTGCTTCAGAATGATACAATCCCCAAGAGATAATATCATTAAGATACACATGCTATCAAGTTTGCATTGGTTTTTATAGTACATCAGGGACTAAATGAGGACATACCATAGACTTCATGCTTTATTATGTAAATATAAAGAGGAAGTCAGACTAATGCTACTCCAAATCAGTGTTATTTTAGTATTATTTATATACACTGTCAGTATTTATTCATTTTTTTAAATTATCTATTTTTATATATATTTTTTAGTTTTCATTATAATTTTAATTTAAGTGATTTTGCTATGTACTTTTGTAATTTTTATTCATTTTTTTATATTTCTTTTTATAAAATATGCCTTAATTTGTTTTTATTGCAGTTGTAGTAATTTTAGTACTTATTTTAGTTAGTTACCAAGGTAACATATCTCGTACATTTCTCAAGTCTACATTTTAAATCGATTTTTCATATTTATTCAATTGATGAATTTTTTTAAAATATATTATTTACTTTATTCATTAACTTTTTTAACATTATTAAATTTTTATAATTTTTTTTTAAATTCATGAAACGATTTTCCCTCCAACATATAGGTATGTATACACACACACACACACACACACACACACACACACACACACAAGCATACTTAGAAAAGTAC
The DNA here is from genome assembly GCF_018340385.1 of Cyprinus carpio. Classification (NCBI taxonomy): domain Eukaryota; kingdom Metazoa; phylum Chordata; class Actinopteri; order Cypriniformes; family Cyprinidae; genus Cyprinus; species Cyprinus carpio. Next base: position 22,746,707 of record NC_056604.1, read on the forward strand.
TGGCAATTTTTGAATTTCATAAGACACCATTTTGTATGTTTTTTAAGCCTTTTGTTTTACGGGGACACAGTAAGTGTCCTCGTAAACCATGTTTACATTGTAGCACCCATGTCATTATACACATTTGCGTCCTCTTACCAGTACACACACACACACACACACACACACACACACACACACACACACACACACACCTTTGAACTCACTGGAATGCCTCATGTCCTTTAGCATTTGTTCCAGGTCATTGTCTGGCTTCTTCACACACCAGCTGCCAGTTGAAGGTAAGTGTTTCTGAGGCGTGTGTGTGCACTCTAAAAATAATGGGTTATTTTTTTAACCCAAATGCTAGGCTCAGCCTGTTGTGTCATTTTATTGGGTTGTTTTTAATATTTTTTTTTTACCCAGGTGCTGGGTAGTTTTTCTGTAACTAAGTTGTTGGATCATTTTTAACACAGAGTTATTTTTTTTCTACCCAACCGCTGGGTTGAGCTCCAAAGGAAACAACCCAGCTGCTGAGTTACAGTCTGAGGGCGGGCTTTTTAAATCCACTACAGGTTGAGACGGTTCTCAGTGCCGCCGATTTTGTGCAGTTCTTCAGCGAAATAAAGGTTTGTATACTTTTCATTTAATTTAAAAAGTCTTTACTGCCCTGTAAATTGTATTATTTTATGCAACATGCAAGGATGAGATGTCAGTCAGTTGCGTCAGCAGCGGTCGCTTTGCATGATGGAAACACCTTTTGTCTTGCAAAACATAAATGGATTTTATTCATTATAGTACTGAGTTTAAAGGTGCTGTATGTAGGATTGACACAGAGTGGTTGTACTAGGTATTGCAGTGCAAATTCAAAATATTGGAGAGGGGTTTTTTTTCAACCGGCCCCTCCTTCTCAGACTTGACGCACGCAAGTTGCCAGATTGACGACACAAACAGGAACGAGCGCACTTGACGCTGAATGAAATGAAATACGCTGTGTTTTCTGCCAACTGGCAGCCCGGGGTGCTGAAACACAACTGGCAGTGGGCGGGTTTCACAAACCAAAACAAAGCTGGACATTCCGGCCCGGAACGCACATTTTCAAATGAGAATAACTGACTGTAGCATTGTTTTTCTAAACAAGTATGTTAACTTAGCATGTTTCTTAAATATCTGCAAACATATCATGAAGAGTTTAAACGTGTGTAATATTGTAAACTATGCTCTATTTACCAAAATAAATTAAATTCATCTTGCATTTTGTCCATAAGTGTTCTTTGCTTAATAATAAATGTTCATCTTTTGAGTAATGCTGTTGCTTCTAGAAATTCTGTGTGATTTTTCATTTCCAGTCCATTTTAAGCCATTAATATAATATTTTTTTAAACAATAGTTTACTTAAAACAACCCAGCATGCTGGGTAAAGATGTGTAACCCAATCAGCTGGGTCAAAATAGCCCAGCATGTGTACTGTCCAATATCTACCCAGCGCTGGGTTGCCAAATAACCCAAGTTGGGTTGTTTTTAACCCAGCATTTTTTAAAGTGTGTGTGTGTGTGTGTACGTTTAAACAAGTGGTCAAAATATGACCCTAAACTGTGAGGACATACATTTGTGCTTTCAGTCAAATATATATTTGAACCCTTTTATGCCCTTATACAACAGTGGTCTTATACTGACACCTATTAGTGTTGATATGGTGTCGCACAAAAGTAAAACCTCTCAGAACTTGCCATAATTTTTTTTTGTTTTTTTTTTTACAGTGGTGCATAAAAACTAAACAGATTCAATTATTGCAGTAGCTGATGAAGAAATCGGCAAGTGATTCTGAAAACAGAGACTTCTAAGGCAGCTAAACTACAGCAGTCACATGGTCCATTTGTGATGTTTACGAAAAATGCACACAAAAAGAAGGATCAAGAGCTGGCATGTATTAACGTCACATACCGCCCTTTGGATTCTTATTCCTGACATCTGAAATTAATCTGATGGAAACATAATCTACAGCGCTGAACAGAAAGTATTTTGTGTATTATTCATTCACAAGTCTGTATGTCTGTGAAATGTTGGAACTGACACAAGAGAAAGTGAACAGCATCTGTTAAACAGCCAAGCAGGCACATTTACCAGCTGACGCCAAGTGATCTGGATTGTTTACATGTGGATAATGTTGGAGTCATAAACTCATTCCCAGATATAACAATCAAGAATCCACAATATTATAGTGAGAACAGCATTAGAGAGCAGAGAACACAAACACGCACTACAGCTACACTGACGCTCTTCATTCTTCAGCTGATGCTTGTCTAATGGTGTAAAAGTGAAGTGTGCTCAGTGTAAACACTGCATGGCTTTCATTACCTGCTCTGGAAATATGATTAGATGTGTCACGTTACACACAAGAATCCCAGGTCTCACTCCACACACACACACTTATCTGGTTCTCACAGACTGTCGTTTATCAGTACCATCTTCACTCCTTTCCTTTTCTGCAACTTAATTTCAAAACAAATGCATAACTAAAACAATTCTCCAAGATGTTATGTCTGAGGATGTTATGTTTCCGTCTGCACATTCCCAGGCCTGGGACGAATGTCCTTCAAAAGTAAGTAAAGGGTCGGATCCTGTAGTACATATATCAGAAGTGACAAAAATACAGCAAAAAGGGAGGACAAGGAAGTTTTTATAGCCTTCCTTCTGGGTCTTTCCTCAAGTTTTAGCACCGCAGTCTTACCTCCATCCATGCATGCGGAAGCCAGGACACTGTTCTCCACAGCGCATACACGGCTGCCCCCGGTCCGGATCCTCAGCGTCTATCTGCAGGACACAATTACACACACTCATAATTTACATCCCATTTACAGCCACATTCAAATATACATTGTTATTCAAAATGCATGTGTGTTTGTGTGGTTGTATAGTCTCTCAGTTTGAGTGGAGCAAGTGTACACACTTGCTCGACTTACTCTTAATGGTCAGTGAAAGTTATGACTATGGATCATAGGCTATAAGTATAGACTACTACTACAAAACCTTACATCATTTTTAATGGCGAATTACGATTGCCAATTTTTTTACAAGCATATTGGCCGATACTGATACAGATTGCTTAATTCTCTTGAACAGACAACCATTAGAGGCGACCATTGTTTTTAAATGACATTCTAAAAAAGATGCTACATACATGAGCATTTAATTATTTTAATTAAATTGCATAATTTCAAGATTTACGGCAAACACAATGGTCTTTTTTTAGCTTTGTGAAATTATTCTAAAAATGCATTCGCTCTCTGACGGCAGGTGGCGCTTATGGAACAGCCGCAATATTGTGTTTCCTTGGCTACCGCTGTAAACCATACACTTTATTTTTCAATGCAGAAGTAAGCTATTTTCTGTGAATGTGCAAGATTTTTGGTTCATAAGCTGCTGTAGGGAAATAACAAGAAGACCAAAGTGCATTAAAAGGTCAAAATGTTTGCTCTACAAACCAGTGTGTTCATAATTAAGATCATATATTAAAATAAAATGGTAAAACACATGTTTGCGATATCAAGCAGCAAGCTGTTTTGTACAGCAAAAAATAGCTGGAAATGTAGCCAGTCCCATAAAATGTACAAATGGCTGTGTCCGTTCCTAAAAGAAAATGGCATATGAAATTTTCTGCAAACAATCAGTTCCCTACAGAGATATTCATATGAAGCTCCACTCTCAACTGACCCTTCGCAAAAAACTTGATTGACAGGTGATCTGCCCAATCAAAACGCAGAATCTGTGTCCAACAAACAAATCAGACAGGAGAGTAGATTACTTGGAGACTTGGTGGACTTTACCTTGAAAAATTGTATATCGACATCTTTCCGTGATTGAAACAAAATATGTTCTGATGTTCATTCATGTTTATTTTGTGCTTTAAGTAAATATGAACCGAGGCAGTACAGTGATCTGTCACGACACATTAAAGAGCCACAAAATGCCATTTATTGTTTGAGTTACTTAAAAAAAATACAAAATTTGAAAGCTAAGACCATGTCTGTCTGTCAGTGTGTTTTCAGTGTCCTCTTTGCTCCGTGATGTTTTTGTGACTGCGTCAGAACATGATGGGTAGTGTGAGAGCGACATGCATCTATAAGTCTTTCCTTACAAAGTGACATCACCAACTTCTGTCTTTGCATGAATAATACAGAGTGTACAGAGATTAACGTCAATGAACTTAATGAATTAAATATGTTGTTTAGGTATGCAGGTGTGTAGTATAATTGCATTCCTGGACTTGCTACACCCACTCAGCTGACACTGTCCTTTGACCTGTAACATACTAACAATCTGGAAAATAATTCACTCAGGCCTTGTAAAAGGGATGGTTCACCCCAAAATGAACATTCTGTCATCATTTACTTTTCTAAACCTGTATGACTTTCCTTTTAATCTGTAAAACACAAAAGAAGATATTTTGAATAATGTAACCAAAAAGATTTGTACTCATTTATTTTTATCTGGCAACTTCCCAGCTCCCGTGGCATTATGGGATTGTATAGTGTCCACTAGCTGTGCACTTGAGAATCTTAGCAAACAAAGTGTGCCATTCATAAATTTTTAGTAAAAATAAATTACAATTGCATTTAGTATTTTTAGTCATTTCAGTATTTAGTTATTTTGCTGTTGTCGCAGATAAGTTGCTCTAAGTTGTTTTGAATGGTCTTGCTGGTGACACATTTAATATCCTAAATAAGACTGGTCTGTTTTTCTAGGTCTGCAGCACGAATTTCTCCAACAAAACACACAGCACCAAAACGTTGAAGAGCAACTCTGCATTATGTACAAATCGAGATGTTAGTACTGTACAGCTCCATGTCAGGTTTAGTTTAGCCTCAAGGACTTCTACTTGTTTGTGGGAACAAATAAAGCAATAAAACTGAGAACTTGTTCTTCAAAACCTGCAAGTGACGTAGTTAGGGTGTTTTAAATCTTTAACATGCCTATATATGGTAACACAACAGCCATAAAACTACAACACTTGGTTTGCTCTCTCACATGTACTGAGGGGGAACCCGGGAGAAAGTGTGAGGAACATTCTGAAAACAAGAAAGAAAAGAATATATCATACCATCACAGTACCATAACACAATTTGCTGAGTACTCAAAAATAGACATTTTCTTTCAGGAGAAAATATGGGTTTGCACAAACATAGATAATGCACTTTATTTGACAAAAAACAAGCTTTTTAACATTTTTAAGAACAACATGACAATGCAATGCAGCAATATATTTTTGTTAAACAAACATCATTTGAATTTCTTTGTCAAGATTTATGCAGACAAGAACCACTAATAAGCTTTGCGTACCATGACAGAACATCAGTACAAAGCCCAGTCTGGATGAGCGAGTGTGAGAGAGACACGAGTGCTAAAACAAACACTGCCTGTAAGATCAGTGAACTCCATCAAGACCAGAGCACTGCTATTCACTACTGAGAGAGACAGAGAGAGAGAGAGAGAGAGAGAGAGGATCTTTGAGTGTTTTTTTTCTTCACTGAATAGTTAATTGCATTAGCCTGTTTAAAAGAATGAATAGGAAAGAAGGGGGAGGTATGAGAAGAGAAAAAAAAAAAAAAAAAAAAAAAAAAAAAAAAATCACAAACGTTCCTGTGTCACCTTGTACAGACACAACTGTAGATAGCCCAAGAGTTCTGTGAGAAACAAAACTGCCATTTTCACAGGCATCAAACTGGTGTGGTTATAAAGAAGAAAACCTGCTGTACAGGTCCAAAGCTGCTAATGTTCATGGATCTGATTTAATGTACTATTGTGCATTTAAAAACAAAACTAGCTTGGAGCAGTATATATGAGATATTGATGAATGTATACAAGTGGGTTTGAAAAAGACAAGAACAAATTTGTTTTGTTTGTTTTTGTTTGTGTTCATTTTGTTTATAACATTTATTTTCTTACATTTATTTTGTCAATAACCTTTCCTGTATCCCAGTTTAGAATACTTTATCTAAAGCAAGATTCAGTTATATAAGGATTTACACAATGCATAGTTTAAAAGTTCTCTAATACCCAAAGTATGCAAATGAGGAAAGTAACAAATGTACTCAAAGTAACATAAGCAAGGAAAGTAATACATTATTTGAAAAACTAATTTGTTTTATTTTGTCTAATCAGGGTTACACAGACTTACTCAAAAGTCCTTCAACAATACACAAAGTTTGTAGGTTTTCAAGTACAAAAAGTGACACAGGTAAAGTAAACAACAAAAGTAACAGTAGTAATGTAAGCAAGTAATGTAAGAACAAAAGTGCTAAAAGTGCCACACGTAACACAAGGAAGTGAAAGTAATACAAAGGAAAGTAAAGCAAGTAATGACAGTGTCAAAAATAATGCAAGTAACCCTATTAACACAAGTAACCTGAGTATGTAAAGTAAGGAAAGTATTATAGTAATTTAAGTAATAAAAGTGCTAAAACTAACGCATGTAAGTTAAGTATATAAAGTAGAAGTACAGCAAGTAATGACAGTGTCAGAAATAATGCAAGTAACACTATTAATACAAGTAACCGGAGTATGTAAAGTAAGGAAAGTATTATAGTAATTTAAGTAATAAAAGTGCTAAAACTAACGCATGTAAGTTAAGTTTATAAAAGGAAAGTACAGCAAGTAATGACAGTGGCAAAAATAATGCAAGTAACCCTATTAACACAAGCAACCTGAGTATGTAAAGTAAGGAAAGTATTATAGTAATTTAAGTAATAAAAGTGCTAAAACTAACGCAAGTAAGTTAAGTATATAAAGGAAAGTACAGCAAGTAATGACAGTGTCAAAAATAATGCGTGTAACAATAGTAATGCAACTACGTAAAATAAGTAATGTAATGAAAGTATTAGAAATAATCAAAGTAACAAAAATGCTAAAACTGGCACAAGTAATGTAGCCTAAGTAAAGTAAAGTAAGTAACAACAGTGTTAAAAATAAGACAAGTAATTCAAGAATGTAAAGGAAAGTAGTATAAGGAACGTGAAGCAAATAACAAAAGTGCTAAAAGTGACACTATTAACGCAAGTATGTAAAGCAAGGAAAGTAACAAAAGTAATATATGAAAATTAAAGTAATAAAAGTAACAAGTGACGCAAACAAGTAAAGAAAGTAATGCAAATAATGAAAGTGCTGAAAGTAATTCAAGTATGTAAAGTACTGTAAGTGTAATTTAAGTAAAATAATAATAATAATAATATAAGTAGCAAAAGTACAAAAATGAAAATACCTGAGAAAGGAATGCAGTGAAAGTGAGAAAGGTAATGGAAGTAAAAAAAAAAAAAAAGTTGAAAAAAATTACTGTGGCTCAGTGGTAGAGCATTGCGTTTGCAGCGCAAAAGGTCGTGGGTTCAATTCCCAGGGAACACACATACGGGCAAAAAAAAATGTATAGCCTGAATGCACTGGAAGTCACTTTGGATAAAAGTGTCTGCATAAATGTAAATAAAAATGCAAGTAAAGGAAGTACTGAATGTAAGAAATGTACAAAGAATAAAGCAAGTAAAAAAAGCAACTAAAAGTACAAACAATGACTTGACAACCAGTGTTCATATTAGCAGAGTTATCTCTCATAGCAGATTACTGTGAGGATATGTTTGCATAGTAACGATAGTGTGAAAGAGAGCATAATCAAATTAATTATGACATGTTTTATGTAGAAAACTGGCGTCTGAGTCACCTTTTTGTCCCGTCTGTGACGGTGAGACAGGATGCCCTCGGGGTGTCTTCCTGTCCACACCCTCAGGGGAAATTTCCTCTCGATTGTGACCATGACAACAGTTAGAAGAGGTCAGAAGCTCAAAAACACTTCTAAAAAGTTTTATGAGGCCCACCATCATTGTTAACTCGTGCTGAGTCGGACACAGTAAGACTTTCTGGATAATAGTTAGTATGGCATATACAAGGAGGTTCTGGACAAAATCTGAATGTCGAAAGGTCACGTGTCTGTTCTCATATGTCAAGACACTTGCTTGTGACTCCTGGTCAAAATTAAAAGGACAATATCAAATGATCTCCATTCATTTCATTTTTATACACATGACTACAAGATTAAGACCATCTGGTAAACATCTGTATCAACACATTACATAGAGCCGCTTCAGGAAACAAAGAGTTTCTAATCCATTCAAAATAATCAAATCCAATTCACATCTTTAGTGAATATAACCATGCCCTGATGTTTAAGTTGTGTTTACTTTTTGTCCACTTACATTCCTGGCTTCCCTTTCCAGATATTTGAGGAACATTCCTCAATAGAAAGCACTTCCTTCAGGAAGGAAAATACATACAAGACGAAACATAATATGAAGCATTCAGTTGGAATGATAACTGATGCAGATGTACTGTGCATTTCAGAACTAAAAGTATAAATGATAACTTTTTTTTTTTTAATTCTTAAAACTAGAATGTGACAGTTTTGATAAAAAAAAAGCTATTTATGTTTTTTTATATATATTATTTTTGGTTTGTACTTTAACCAAAAATAATTATTTTGCATTATACCTTATTTTATTTAATTTTTTAGTTATATACTATGCATAAAATGTCTTGTTTTATTTTGTTTTGTAAAATGAATTCAGTGTAACAAACTGATATTATAATAATCTTCAATACTCCTTTATATATTTAATATGAAATGCTATCCTTAAACGGTGGCGTCACCTGTACAGGTAATGGTGACGTAGGCACACATAAGCCACGCCTCCTCAATACAATGGTTATCAAGACCACGAAAAATGCCTCATTAATTGTTAGATGCAAAATAAAGATTACCAGGTATTGCACCCAAAACGCACTACTGATACGAGTAAAATTAAATATAGGAGTGTAAATTTTAATATGTCTATTCCGCGCCTTCAACTTGAGATGAAAACAGTCTCAGGTGAAATAAGTGCGAGACACAAAAGTAACTTTCGATCATCAACACAACATGATAAGGTTTAAAATGACCATTAAAACTTCAAACCACGCTGCGTTCATCCAAAGAACCGAGGAAACACTTAGTAAAGGCTCAAATGCCTTCAGATTGTGATAAAAGCGGGATGCCACGACACTTACCGAGCGATTGGAGCGTCGCTTCTTCGATCCGCGCGTGAACATGTCCGCGGCGGTGATGTGTCTGGATTCACGCGAACGCTCTCATATGTCCGCTGAAGTTTACTACAGCGCAACCTAACCTCTTCTCGCTCGTCCCCGCGGGCTGGTTTTTGGCCTGGAGACCTCCGTGCTGGAAACAACTCCGCGAGAAGTTGCCCGTGAGAGCGCCTAACCAGACGGGCTACACCTACAGGACAAGTGTTTAACTGTAGAGGGTCAGGACCACCCCCTGTTCACCACGACTGCACATTATCCTCTCATCAAAAATAAAGAAATAAAACGATGCAATCTGTTTGTGAACAAAATCACCCTTAAAAATATTTATGTGTACCATTTCAACTGTGTATTGTGTAGGCCTATGTAGTGATTTCTTTTTGTTATTCAGTTGTATTCATGCTGATCTATATCTATCTATCTATCTGTCTGTCTGTCTGTCTGTCTATCTATCTATCTATCTATCTGTCTGTCTATCTATCTATCTATCTGTCTATCTGTCTCTCTGTCTATCTGTCTGTCTGTCTGTCTATCTATCTATCTATCTATCTATCTATCTGTCTGTCTGTCTGTATACGTTTAGAATCACTAAGACATTTTGTTGTTTTAAATTGCTGTATAACAATTAAATGTAGGTTAGCATGTAAACGTTAAAATAACGTTTTACATTTTAATTATAAACATACATATCTATTTTATGTTTAAAAATTATTTAGACCTACCTGCAATGTCAGAGCCTAATTTGCATCAGCCATCACAGTCTACTAAGAAAACTGTTATTATGATCCTTTAGAAATTCATTTAAAAACCAGTGTCTTGACAAAAAATCATTGATTGATTGATTGATTGATTTCTGAACTGTAGTGCACGGTATTTTTTAGAAACATATTTAAGGAAATATTGCCTTTTTATTTACTTTCATTAATTCATTCAATTTCATTCCAAAACTGCTAATACATAAATGCATTTTCATAAAAGCAAAGTCATCTTAACCTGTTAAAAAATGAATATCACTCTGAATTAATGTAGATGCTGCCATCTAGTGACAAATATTCATGTCACCTGGACTCATCTCCAGCTATCACTGGATATAGTGCAATTATAAAGTCCTTTCTTTATTTCTTTGATTTTAAAAAATGTAATTCTGCAAATATTTTTTTAATATTAAGTAAATCTGTATAAAAACAAATGCATTTGTGTATAACACGTCATATTGGCAGTCGAAATAATTCCAGCAGGTGGCGCCGCGCGCACAATATCTCTCTCTCTCTCTCTCTCTCTCACACACACACACACACACACACACACACGTGTAAAAGTTGGACACGTTATAACAGCTTTTTATTAAATGTAATCCAAATACCAGCAACACCAATTACAGATATAAATCCTACAGAATTACATCTTGTGCTGTACTTCTAAAACAAACAAACAAAACAAAAAACATGCAATAAAGTGTGTATGTTTTTTTTAAGTGTCTGTTTTAAAACAGCAGAGCATCATGTGTTAATCATTTTTACAGAAGTGATGGCATTTCTGACCATTTCGCAAATAAATGCTTTCAGGAAATCACTGGGGTACAGCTGAGGTCGTGAGAGGACAAACAGGCAAACTGACTTCAGCTAATTGGAATATATAATTTATAAATGGTTAAACAAATTATACATGTTATAAATACTCTCAAAGCAGGAGAAAAAAATAATAATTATAAAATAAACAAATAAAAAACACTTGTCTAAATAAAACAGGCCAAATGATTGTATCCTCCTTAAATTGCAGATTTATGAATCTCAATCTTGGACAAGCTTCTGATGTTTGACAATAAAACGCGTTTCCTGTTCCAGAAGCAGTGTTGAGATGGTGCTGATGTAAGCAAGAAGACCACCAACTGGAGGAACTGCAGGGCCAAATACTACTGAATTATCAATTTTTATACCAATACAACTGAATAAACAGATATTTATTCATAATATTTCCTTGGGAAATCTTGAAAGAGCAAATGTTGTGTGCTGTTTAAGTATTTCTTACTCTACATTACTCACTAGGGTTGAACAGAACAGAGGCTGTAAATGAAGATATGTCTATGTGATATGTGATAAGTTTATTATTAAAATAATTTAAAAAATATATACTTATGGCATCAAGATAATGATCAACCCTTGAGGTAACAGGTTTAACGGCGATATGTAAAAAATGATGAGAGAAAATGAACAAATTGTACCAGCACATGGAAATCTGAACTTTTTACAATAAAAACGTGTGCCACCATGGAAGATCCTATGGCTGAGATTCATTCCTTTTCAGCTTAAACAAAGAGAAAATCCCTTTAAATTGACTGAAAACTGACTTTTTCTTGACTGCACCTGAGCTGAATACATCCGACTCAAATCCTGTTTGATTAACCTTATACAACTAACTTAGTTTAAGCACAAAACACAAGAACAATCAACAGTTACTAGAAATTATGGTGACATTTTTCACCATAAAAAAAAAACTTAAGCAAACTTAATGTTTCATCACAAAAAAAAAAAAAAACAGCACCAGACTGAATTAAATCAAGTTTTCCAACACAATTTACTAATACTGACTTGGTCAAAATGTGTCTTTCTCTCGTAAAGAACGGGAAGACAGAGGGACTGTGAAACTCTTCTGAACACTGTATTCATGTTTATCTGATGTTACCAAATGTTGTGATAACTTGACCAAGCCAACAAACAATGTGTGGTATTGAAAGCCGCCTGATCGAGATGATGGAATGAATCTTTGAATGCCTTCCTTTTCAATCCCTTTTGTACATAAACCTCTTTTGTTGTGTAATGTTTCCTCTGGTCTTCATCTCTCATGATAACTCTCAGGAATTCACTCCTTTCGCCATTTTTAGACTTGTTCTCCATGTTTTGGCTGCTGGTAATGTTGTAGTGAGGAAAGTAGTTTCAAACTGTGTCATCTGATAAAAAACAAAAAAAGGGAGACGCAAAATAAATAATGGGAACAGTTAGTCAGGTTATTCTGTAATATGTTACAATTTTGTCTTGTTTTACATATGGTTACATATGGATTATATGTTCCAAACCCATAAGACTGTTGTTCATCTTTGAAACAAAGTTCATCATTTCTGTAACAAAACCTGAGAGATTTCAAGCAAGTACATTTGAGCTTCAGATTAACATATTTTGAGTTTCTGCATAAGCATTTGTCGATCTTTATATGTGAGTTAAAGCCCAAATGAAATCTGTTCGTTAGTTAAAGTGATCATGTCTGAGGGTTTTGGACTTTCAGTGGAGGGATAGAAATCTTTCAGGTTTCATTAAATATATATCTTCATTTCAATGAACTCAATTCATAAGGCATTATAGAGGAGATACGATACCACTTCTGAACGTGGCATTGAGAAAAAAAAAAACTATCCACAGTGTGTTAAAAGAACAAACAGACAGCATCTGTTGACGTTTGTAAAAACAGATCAAAAACTCGTTTTCATATATAAATATCTCAAAAATGTATTTACAGAAATGTAAACATATGAGATGTTTTCGAATATGCTGGTGAGCAGCAGCAATTTTCTACTCAAAGGAAATAACATCTTGGAATTCAATGCAATTTAACAAAATAATAAAAAGCAATAAAAGAGAAGAGGAACATGTGGATGAATTAGGATACATAAATATATGAAATGTCACTGCATTAGATAAAATATCAAACCAAGCAGCATTTATTTTATACTGTAGAAAGTTTTCACAATAAGAAATTTTTGATGAGGTATTGAAGTACTCAATATTAGAAATACTGAACATGAGAAAGTATTCTGACACTTTTGCTCATCTTAAGTTCATTTTAAGATGTAGATGAGTTTGTTTCTACTTGAGAACAGATTTGGAGAAATGTAGCGTTACATCTCATGTTCACCAGTGGATGCTCTGCAGTGAATGGGTGCCGTCAGAATGAGAGTCCAAACAGCTGATTCTCAAGATGTTAACTGATGGACTGGAGTGGTGTGGATTATTGTGGTGTTTTTATCAGCTGTTTGGACTCTCATTCTGACGGCACTATTTCACTGCAGAAGATCAACTGGTGATTAAACAAAAAGAAAGAAAGAAACTCATCTACATCTTGAATGGCCTGAGGGTGAGTACATTTTCAGCAAATTTTCATTTTTGGATGAAATATTCCTTTGAGGAGAACTGGCACAGCAAATCCACTGAAAATCTGCGGACACTTGATTTGCTATTTGATGTCTAATGCAATGACATTTAAATGAGGTTTAAGTTCTAACGTGTTTTAATAAATGAATGAGTGCTCACGCACCTGTGGGAGCAGCTGTATGCTGTCTGCTGCTCTTGATGTCCAAGAAAATCGTGTAGGAATCATAAGCAAACAAGATCCCAGCCAGCAGACCAAACACCTGGGAGAGAAGATGAGCATTATTATAAACAGATGCTAGTTGACTGATAATCCGAGGAGGATATAAAGCACTTGAAGAAATAATTATGGCATGTGTTGATGCTGAACGTCGGATGTCTCACCCCGCCAGCGATGCGAGCCCCGTCTCCAGCCCCCCCGATCACACAGATCAGAGAGGTTATGAGATAAAGCGCTGCACCGATTACAGCGCGGAAGAGATCCTGAAGAGACGAACAGAGAAACTGTAAGCAGCGTTCGCAATGCTAGGCTGGACCAAGACGCAAGTCTGAGTGAATTCATACTCACGCTCCACAGCCAGTTCACCACCAGAAACTGTTTGTCCATCCCCATCATGAAGACAACGAAGAAGATGCTGGCAAAGACCATCTCGCAGATGGCGATCACTGTATACCCGCCATACTTAGATACGGCGTAACAGATAAGGATGATTAAACTGAGGATCTACAGAAAACAGACAGACATGCAGTTTAATAACTCAAACTTGATCGCTTCCGTGTACAAAAGCATGTAAGGATGTGAATCTGGTTATGATCGGGGGTCAAGGTTTAGCTAGTTAAGATTTTTAATTAAACCAGTTCACTTTGGCAGCTACTAAAACTAAAAATACAATAGACTGAAACTAGAAAACTCTGAAATAACTAAACTAACAATGATAGAATGAAAACAATCCGTAACTTGTATCTAGTGTCTAATGCAATGACATTTTCTAACGCGTTTTAATAAAACAGACATTTGAAAGTAGTTAGTTTTGATTTTCTGTCCATATGGCTCAAGTAGTATTTATCTGCTCAAATTAAACAATGCGTAACCTTTTCAGTTTCAGTTTCATCTTGTATAAGACTGTCTAAACTGTCGGTGTGTATGAGTGTTTTATTATTTTCCTAAATGTCTTTGGCTTTTCAATGTGGAAATTCTCCGTCTCCGGTACGTCACCCATGTTTGCTGCCAAATCACCAAAGCTTTCTCCTGTTCACTACCCACAATTCATCTGAACGTGCCATCTGCTCCAGGTGTCAGTTAACAGTGCAGCTCCGAAACTCTCACATCTTATGAAGCTTTTTCAAATTAGATTACTAAAACATCTGTTGAGGACTAAAGAGAGGAATGCAGCGTGGATGTAAACACAGTACAATAGAAGAGGTTGAAGGTCCTTATATGGTTATAAACAGAGAACTATTATAAGAATACTTTTGGGAGTATCAAATCAAATCAGCACATAGACTCAAACACTGCGCTGCTGGATCTAAACAAACACTGCCGGCAACAACTAGGAAAAGTTAGTGAACGTTATAGACTTCAGAAACTTGGACTGTAGTGTATCATCTATGACTCATGCAGTGTTGGGTAAGTTACTCTAAAAAAGTCTAATTACCTCTTCAACAGTGTAATTAGATTAAATTACTCTCTCCAAAAAGTATTTCATAACTCTATTACTTTCTGAATCCTATATCAACCTCGACAAGTTAAAGATACAAGGATAGACATGGTTCTTTTAGTTATTTCAAATAAATAATAGATAACTACATAAATTATTCTGGCCACACTTTAGATTTGCCTCAATATATTCCTAATTACTGCTTATTAATACTTAGTAAAGTAGTTGTTAAGTTTAAGAATTGAGTAGGATTAATGATTTAGAATAATGCCTTGCAGAATAAGACATTCATGTTAAATGTTTTTTTTTTTTTTTAAGTCATAATAAACAGCCCAGTAATATTCATGCTAATTACATTTAGTTAATAGTGAGAATTGGACACTAAAGGGTTACCAATATTCTCATTAACTGGTTCCTCTTCAAGTGTTATTTTTGTTGCCATGAGATGTTAATGATTTATCCACAAGCCACTGTGAAACACCTGTGCCTTGTGTTTGTGATGATCTGCTGCCATAGTAACAGCTGATAAAACACTGCAAGTGTGAAGACCAAGACAGGAAGATTATCAGTGTGTTAGGAGGCAAGTTTCCTGTTTTCTGTCACTTGGGGAGATGACAAAGTTATGCTACCAGGCAATATCTACAGTTTCATAAACATTAAAAGAAACATTGGTTTCTAAATGCATGTTACTGCTCTTACTGTGAATGATTCACGGTTTGTGACCACATCATTTCTGAACTGAAATGTCGTAACTCCACCTTCCAGTAAAATGACAGACTTTTCTCTGGTGACGCGTACAGGGCTTCAATCCCCATCGTGTGTGTGTGTGTGTGTGTGTGTATATATATATATATATATATATATATATATATATATATATATATATATATATATATATATCAAATTCACTGTTTACTTTCTCAACACACATTCCTGGTGTTATTGTGAATGATTCATTGGTGCATCTTATTCTAAGGGGTGAAAAAAATGTTTGTCTTCTCATTCTTTCATCAAAATGCAATTTTTATTTTTCTCCAAATTTATTTTTCAATCTTTCCCTTCCAACCTATTTATCAGCTTTCCATAACAACAAAATGCTGATTATATATAAAAAAAAAAAAAAAACATACAGTAATGGATGAAACTGTCACACAACAGGCAACCATAATTCCAGGTTCTTCAGCTTGATAAGCAGGACTGCAGCTTGAATGATCTTTTAAGCATTCTATATCTGGTTTACATTTATGCGTTTGGCAGATGCTTTTATCCAAAGCAACCTACTGTTCGCTGCATTCAAGGTAAATTCAAGGTTTATCAATTCTTGACCCTGGCTAGAATTGATGATTATAGAGAAGAAATACACTCACTACAATTTTTTTATTAATGAATTGATTGTTTTTTTTTTCAGCAACGATGCATTTAAGTGATCAAAAATAACATTAAAGACATTTAAAATATTCAATATTTTTATTTAAAGTAAATGCTGTTCTCCAAACTTTCGGTTTCATCAAAGAATCCTGAAAAAGCTTTGATCAAATAAATGCTGACTTTTAAGCATAAGAATCGGACCAACTTTTGAATAGTAGCGTGTTTATTATTATTTATTTCTATTATTATTATTTTTGGTTTTTATTTGCATTATCCACTCACAAATCCTCACTGCAGTGATGCTGAATCTGTGTCCTGTTACGTACTGGTGGTTATTTGTCACTTCTGTGGTACTGAAACACAAACCACTGACTGGAAACAAATATTACAGCAACCTTTTGGAAATTAGGTTTTAACCACACAAACAGCACATGAGCTCATTTTCACCTCAATTTGACCATAAAGGCAACAGAAGGCAGTTCTTTTCTGAGATGCAAAATAAACCTGGAAGTGATATTGCTGAGTGTTTGTTTGAATGTCAGTAACGTCATCTATACTGACCAACGCTGATAAACTGACTAATAGACCCTTATTTCATAGAAGAGACAACACAACTAGTGCGTCGATCACATCAAAGACAGTCAAAACTGCAAGCAGCCTGAGGCTAACAAGTCAAACGCTGGCCTACTCCCCAAAACTCCACTCAAACTGTAAACATAAACCATTTTTAGCACAGACAGTTTTCATTTTCAGCTAAGTGAAAATACCAGAAAGGGCTGAAAGGCATTTTCCCGTCAGGGTAGCCAGTTTATAACAGTCTTATCTCTTATCTCTTATCTCTCCATGGCTTTGAAATGAAGCCAGCATGAGGGCACATAAATACACTGCAGTTTGGCTTCAACCGACTCACTTCGACAAACGTGCAACACTCTATTCACAGTTCTTCACACAGATACAGTATTCAAACTGTCTCAAACTTATAAAAGCAGTTTTCATAAATAAATTAATAAGGTAACACTTTAGTTTAAGGACCAATTCTCACCATTAACTAGTTGCTTATTAGCATGCCTATTATTAACATACTGACTGTTTATTAGTAGGCCTACTTATAAAGCACATATTAATACCTTATTCTGTATGACCATATTTTAGGTCACTTAATCCTAAACCTAACAACTACCTTACTAACTATTAACAAAGTCCCTTTAAGACAAGTCATGTCACTCGGTGGCAATCTTTGAAACACCATCCAAGTGCAACTCCTTTCTCTTTGAATGGGGAAACATCAAATTCTACAAAATGTTCACTAGACTTGCAATTAAATTTCATATTTTCATAGGATTGGCTCCTTCATTCAGAAGGCGGGGCTTCCTGCGATTGAGCGGCCATATTGAGTGTTGCACTTTTCCCCATTCAAAACTACACGAGTGACATGTCTTGGGTATTCTATAGTCTTTGCTATTAATAAGCAGCAAATTAGGAGTTTATTGAGGCAAAAATCATAGTTAATAGTTAGTTAATAGTGACAATCAGTCCTAAAACTAAAGTGTAACCATGATTAAATATACAGTAATACAATTTTGTTTAAAATAAATGTAGGGCTAATTCTCTGAAAATGGAGGCAAATGACTAATTACCAGTATAACTAACAATAACACTAATGTTTGGTTCTCTTGAGAAAACCGAGAAGTAGGTTGAAGCCAGTCAGCAAATGTGCATGTTACTAGCCTGTTTGAATTTTTTTAATGTGTATAATAATTACATTATCCATTCATTCATTCATTCATTCTTTTATGTCACACTTTATTTTAAGGTCCATTTCTCGCTACTAACAAACCATTAACTATGATTTTTGCCTCAATAAACTGCTAATTTGCTGCTTATAAACAGTTAGTAAGGTAGTTGTTAAGTTTACAAGTATTGGGTCGGATTAGGGATATAGAATATGGTCATGCAGAATATGTGCTTTGTAAATACTAATAAACAGCCAATATGTTAATAATAGGCATGCAACTAGTTAATAGTGAGAACTGGTCCCTATACTACAGTGTTACTGTTACCTTTATTTTAGTTTTTATGTAATAGGGTTAAAAAGTTGCTGCACAAAAACATGGGTTACGTACTTCCTTATCTATTTATTTATTTTTAAATGTATGATTTATTACAAGGCACACACAAACTAAATGACACTACTGTGGCGGGGTGTTGGAATTTGACTGCGATCAGCCAGTGACAAATCCATATTTGTTGATCAATAATCTGAATATTGGAAGGACACATCACCCCATGATTGTTAAGGCCTTGAAACTTTGGGTCTGAGGCGATTTTCGGAATTCAGGGAGAAGCTAGAAATGAACTTTTAGAAGATTCTGAATTAAATTCTAAAAATGTAGCCTATAAAAATAATAGATGTACTGTACTAACTTTGTTTAATGGAAGCAAACACACTTTTATATTTATAATTCATTTCTTTGTGAACACTATTATATTTTAAAGTATGCATGAACATGCCTAACACTCACTGTAGCTTTATAAACCTCATTATACTGCCTCATTTAAATAACTGTAAAGCTAAGAAAATGTATCATTTTGACGTTGCCTGTGGGTGGCGAGGAGCGCATGATGTCATCAGGCACCCCTCCTTCACACACATATGTATCAGAGCTTTATGAGCTGTGGGGACTGGCACAAAGTGCCTCTATGAACCTCACAGGCAGACTGAACTCCAGGCAGCGCACAATGAAGCTCTATTCAAGGATGCAGCGCTGCCCCTTTAAGAACAACCACTGCTGAGGGCTCCGGGCTGCACTGGGTTATGAGGGTGAACGGATAAATAAGGAAACACCAGAAGTAAAGAATACCTAATGCATAAAAACATTCACTGCACGTGCACAAAACATGGTAAATATACAGCCTACTTAGTGCATAGATAGTGCATATATTACAAGAAATATTCAACACCCATACACTGATCGTTTGGCAAAGAGTCGAGACGCACTAAGCAATGGCAAGGCGCCCACTGCTTGATACTAGAGCAAACATCGACAAAGCATAATAGAGCTATATTATAGAGTACATTCCTCATCTACTGTAAGTCTCAGGAAAAGTCCCAGCATGCATAGCTACTTACTGTAAGCCACTAGGCGTGTTGTTTTAGTTGCCCGTGACTCAACATGTTGGGATGTGGGGGTGTCTGAACGACAAAACTGAACTCTTGAAAATGAGTGCTTGATGTAACAGTTCTGCCGTTTATCTGTGTTTTCTCTGATGGTTTATGTCTTGTATGCAAAGACAAGGTGAGTTTATGGGTCTACAAAAGTCAGATCCCGTTTGAATCATTTACTCTGAACAAACTTGTTAACAAGAACTTTGTATAGACTTTTTGTTAATTTGCTATTGCTTAATGTTTTTTTTTTGTTGTTTTTTTTTACAATAAGGAGAGCTATTACAGAATAGTTATGCTTAGTTTACAGGGTTAGCTCACCACAGAGGAAAACTGTTCCTCGTGTCTTGCTGCTTTCTTCCAGCGAACACAAAAAGCAGAAGTTTTGCAGAACAGTTTTGAAGTGGAAGCAAATAGTAACTACGATCCGTCAAGCTCCAAAAAGAATAAATATCATCTGATGACTGATGATAGACAGGTTTTAAGTAAGAATGAGAATGCACAAACAAACCAACAATCAATAGATTTTTCCATGTTTCAATATCTGAAAGATATATGACCCACAAGTGAGAGACAGATAAGAGAGGACTGCAGTATGGTGTCTATGGATCCAGCAGACGGGTGACGTCTCATATGAACTCTGACCTCACACACACATCAAGCACGTGGTCTGCATGCCATGCCACCTCCTCCAAAAGCACACACACTAGTGTGAAGTTCCAGATGCCTCTGCGATGGGAGCTGTTTCATTCAACAGCACTATTAATACTTTTTAAACTCCTTTTCTGTTACTAGCCATACTGCTATACTCCTAAAACAAGACATAACTAAATGTGTGACGCAGTTTTATAATTATATTTGCAACCATACTTCATCTTAGTCGAGCTAAGTTGTTATTTTGAAACAGTTAGCTACTTGAATGCAACTGTGTGACAATTCTGGCACGTTCTTTAAATCTATTTTAGCTCTTAAAGTGAAAAGTATGTGGTTTATGGACTCACACACGATTAGACTAAATGTTTAGCACATGTTGTGGTATGAAATAAAGACGCAGTGAACTTCTTCTCTTACTCCAGTGTGTGAATCAACAGGTGAATTATTTTTATCCAGCGACTGGGGAGCGTCTCCATGAAAACAGTTCATTTTAATCCACACCAGCACTTTGTTCATGATACTTGCGATGAAGCCAAATTAAGAACTGACGGTGCGTCTCTACGCGTTTTGCAAGCATATTATGAAGTTAAAGTCACATTCATGTTAATAACTTACTATTTCAGCGGCCAGGATTCTTCCTTTCCGAGTTCGCACATAGCTCTTCAGTTTCTCCAAACAGCCTCCAGACGAGCTTCCCTCAGTGTCTGCCATTCTGCAGATGGTTTCCGATCAAATAATAACGCTTTCTTATGAAGCCTGGCGTCCGTATCGGCAAACGTTCGCAAACACGGTTCTGTTAATAAAGACACTGTGACGAGGAAATATAAGCGTGGTTTATATCTTACGCAGCTTGCAGCGTCTTCGTGAACTTCTTGAGTGTCAGAGCAGCAGTTGCGGACAGGAACCACAGTAATAAACGTGAGTATGCGCCGCGGGGCGTTGGCTTTAGTGTACTTGCTACTGTAGTGTCTCGAGGATAAATAACGGAGAGAGAGAGAGAGAGAGAGAGAGAGAGAGAGAGAGAGAGAGCGCGAAACCAGCTGCCCTGCCCTAGACAGAGTTTGAAAGCGTTTCATCTCAGCAGCTCAAATGCTTGCAAACGTTGGCAGCGCGCTAGGTTTTGAAACGCAGCCCGAATAATGGTCGCTGCGAGCGGTGGAAATGTTCAATCAGCTCCGAGCTGTGACAGAGTGGAAGTGGAAAACTAAAACTCTAACGTTAAACCTTTTTTAGAGATCTTTATGTGATACCTTAAAAAGACAAAACTATGCAGCTAAGTAAATAAAACCCTCCCTTTTTTCGTTGTAATGTTACTTCCATAAAATTTCTCATTATCATCATTGTTTTACTTTCTTTTAAGCTTTTGAGTTGACTTTGTTTCATCATTGCGATATGTATTTTTACTGTTTTAAAATAAAAATGACAAAAAAAAAAAAATCAGTAAAACAGTTTTTTTTTCTTCAAATAAATAAAATTAACATTATTATTATTATTATTATTATTATTATTATTATTAACAATAAATTTGCATTAAATGTTAATGTGTTTTTTCCCTTCTAATAATAATTATAATAATTATTAGGGTTGGCCTACATTTAAATTTGCTGCAACACAAAAGCAAAATAAATAAATAAATAAATAAATAAACGAATTAATACATACATAGTAACATAAAAAAAAAAAAAAATGATTTGTTCTTGACAGGTTTCATGAGATTCACCCATATGCCAATCATTCATTACTATGATGATACCATAGTTACCACTGCGCCATGTTACTGCCACAATATGTTTTTGGGGACTGTAGTTAGGCCTATTTCTGTGAATTCTGTCATCCCCCACATTTTCCCTTCTATGATTTTTTTCCTATTTACAGTTTTAAAATAAGACCAGAAGGAGCTGAAGAGTTGTGATAAATGGTTTTGAATGGTGAAACATATTGTAAATGCTTCCCATCTGGATTGTGTTTCTTTCTCCTGATTTTCAGGGCGTGTAACTACACTGACGGAGAGAAAGAGAGAGATTTCATGGAAACTATCGTTTAGGTAACAATTTGATTTAAAGTGACAATGTGGAAATACTCTGTGCCATATGTACATTGGGCAGACACACACACACACACACACACACACACACACACACACACACACACACACACACACACACACACACACACACACACACAGAGGGCCTTGTTTTGGCAACAGTGAGTAATCATAACAAATGCTGCCACAAGCAGGAAGGACACAACTAAAGGAAACCACACTTTTCTGGATTACAGCATGTTTCCGAACAAGTAAGTAAAACTTGTTTTTCTTGGATGGATGAGGAGAAAATAAATTATTGTTCCATAACTCTATTAATAATAACTGTGAATGATATTTATGCTGTAGTACTTGTAACATTAATGGAAGCTATTATTAGAAAGATGCCAATTAATACAGTAATCTAAAAGAAATAATAATTCGGGTTTACAGTAAATTTCAAGTACTACTACAGTACCATTCAAACGTTTGTGGCAAGTAAATTTTTTTATGTTTTCTATTGTAATCTATATATTTTATATTATTTATTCTTTTGATCAAAGCTGATTTTGCAGCATCATTAACATGATCCTTCAGAAATCATTCTAATATGCTGATTTGCTGCTCAAGAAACATTTTTCATCAATGATGAAAACAGTTTTGCAGCTTAATACTGATGTGAAAATTGTGTGAAATTCTCTTTACGGTCAAGTTTGCATTTGCTCTTGCTAAATAAAGCATTAATTTATTTAAAAATAAATAAATAATTAAAATAAGTGACCCCGAACTTTTACTTTACAAGAAAAAAACAATCAAGGTGCTCAATAACTGCATTAATAAACAAGATTTATTTACTTTTATTAAGTTTCTGGATTGTATGCAAATGTAGAATTAATCTTAGAATAATCTTTTCATTTGTATTTATGTATGTATTTTATTTTGCATATTTAGTTCTAACAGTCACATAATTTACTAAATGTCTCCCTCTTCTGGTCTTTAAAGGCATCAAACATGTCTGTCTGTCATTTTAACCAAACCTTCCCATTACTAACAGTGAAATTACAATCGATCCACATGTGAATGCTTTTTTAAAACTGTTAGATATTAGAATTTCTCAAAACCATGTGTTCAATGAAAAACAAGCACACTGGAACATTAATATCATCACTCAGCATTTTCTAACATGATTTTTTTTACTTTGCAATATCAAATCATTTAATGAGGAAGAGAAAGAAAGATACATGGACCTTCATGTACAAGCAGAGAGACAGAGACAGCATCGAAACAAAAAGCCAAAAACACATGGAAATGAACTTTCTGGAAGATTAACCTGTTCATTCACACTCATGTCTGAAGAAGAGCATCGGTGGAGATTCACAGCACTAGAATGATGCACTCATCATGATGTTCACTATATAGCTGTTATATAGCATCAACAATACATATGTGCTTTCTTTAGATTAGAAAGGTTTGGACAGGAAATAAATCTTGTGCTTGTTCACCTGTTCTTCCTGTTCCGCTTTTTCTAGTACCAGTTTTATCTAAAACGACTGACTTTTGTTAACACTTTTAGTAGTGATTGACACATTACTGTTATATTATTTAATCTTTGTGTTCCCATGAACCTTAAAAGAAAATTTCACACAAATAAAAAAGTAAAACACATTCAGTAGGAGGTCTAAGGTCAGTTCTGTAGTGGTAATCCAGGGAAAATCACCACTACAATAAATTAAAACAAAACAAATGTGGAGACTACAAGTGAAATCACACACACACACAATAAAAGAGCAACGGTTAAATTCACAATACGGTATATCTATTTAAATATAATTCATATTTACACCACACAGACAAACACATTCAGTATATGACTATAATTCATATATAATTCTTTCAAACAGCTCCCTGTATGTAACATAGGTTTCATTCATTTATTTATTTTTTTAGTAGCATATTCAAGTTTTTGCTTATCACAATAGGACTGATAATCCCCCGCTGGATTTGATGTGATAGACTTTATGTTGAAACGAGGGTCTCCCCTCCTCCTGGGTCCAAAGCATTTCCCCTTGGCTATGATTTAGTAAGATTTCTTGAATGTGCTTCAGCCCTCACCACCCCTCCCCTTTAAACCCACTGCTCATATAGAAAGACCAAAGAAACAGGAAACATACAGTAGCTAGTGATCACTTGACCGTCCTCTTGCTGTGATCTGCAAAATAGACAGATGTTTAAATGTTTACAATTTTCATTCATGACAAAAACAACAGTATACAAACGTGTCAACTGTATTTTAAAAAGCATATGTTATATTATATATGTACTGTGCACAATATAGTTTCAGCATGTTGGAGATTTGCAACAGCAAAACAACAGCAATAAAGTTTTGGTTAAAACAAAATTATGAAGGGTTTTTTGGTGCAAGAAAAACCGTAAATGGACACAAATCACAAATCATTCAAATGTTTGTGTTCAGTAAAATGTATTGAAGGCAGTAAGATGGATTAAAGGGATACTCCACCCCAAAATGTAAATGTTGTCATTAATCACTTACCCCCATGTCGTTCCAAACCCGTAAAAGTCGTCTTCAGAACACAAATTAAGATATTTTGGATGAAAACCGGGAGGCTTGTGACTGTCCCATATACTGCCAAATAAATAACAGTGTCAAGGTCCATAAAAGGTATGAAAGTCATCGTCAGAATACTCCATCTGCCATCAGACGTGCAATCTGCATTATATGAAGCAACGGGAACACTTTTTGTGAAGAAAACTAAAATAACGACTTTATTCAACAATTCTTTTGTCTGCAGTCTCCTCTGTGTCTCTCCATATCACCGTATGCTGTGTATGCTCTTCTGTATCATCCGATGGCAGACTTTCATACCTTTTATGGACCTTGACACTGTTATTTACTTGGCAGTCTATGGGACAGTCACAAGCCTCCCGGTTTTCATCCATAATATCTTAATTTGTGTTCTGAAGACGAACAAAGCTTTTACAGGTTTGGAATAACATGGGGGTAAGTGATTAATGACAACATTTTCATTTTGGGGTGGAGTATTCCTTTAAACTGATCAAAAGTAGCAGTAAAGGCTTTTATAATGTTACAAAATATTTCTTGTTCAGGGAAACGCTGTTCTTTTGAACTTTGTGTTCATGAAAAATCTTGACACAGTTTCATCAAAAATATGAAGCAGCTGTTTTCAACATTGATAATAATAGGAAATGTTTCTTAAGCAGCAAATCATCATATTAGAGTGATTTCTGAAGATCATGTGACACTGAAGACTGGAGTAATGATGCTGACAATACAGCTTTACATCACAGGAACAAAATACAGTGTTAAATATATTCAAATAGAAACCCGTTACTTTAAATTGTAACAATAATTCACAAAATTCCTGTTTTACTGTATTTTTGATCAAATAAATATAGTCTTGGTAAGAAGAAAAAGCTTCTTTAAAAAAGCATTAAAATAACTGTCCCCAAACTTTGCACAACAGAGTAAAGTTTTAAATATTACCCCTTTAAAATGATTATCGTAAACCTAAAATGTATGCGTAGTGAGTGACCGATATGCAATGGGCAGCAAAAGTCTGAGACAACTTTGAAATCTATGACTTCTTTTTGATTTAAACCTGAAAATAAACGAAGATTTTAGATTCAAATACTTATGTTTGGACCACACTGGATGGATATTATGTAAAAATAAACCAGCAGAATGTTCTGTGTGTGTCATGTTCTGGTCCGGGGCTTGTTCACTCACCAGTGCAGAGCTGGAGCTCACATCTCATTGGAGAAGGAGGTGGGCTCACCCTGACCATACTGATTATAGCCTCCGCCTTCGTATCCGCCGCCCTGCTGGCTGTAGTCGGGCTGGTACCCGCCCTGAGAGCTGGCGTAAGGGTCCTGGCCATAACCTTCTTGCCCATAGCCTAGAAAAATACATTTAAAGGAGAATATAGTGTTAAGTTGTGACTATCATAAATATAATACCACAGCCCCATATTTAAGCTTAATCCAGACATTAAAATCTTGCACTCTGACTGTAATGCCCACCCTGGCCGAAGGAGTCTGGTGCTGGCTGCTTCTCTCCTGACGGCACGTAAGTGCCAGCAAAGGACGCAAGCCAACCGGTTTCCTTGAAGACGAACCACAGGTTCCCTGCCCACAGCACCACATTACAGAAGCCGAACGCCTGCAGGAGTCAGACATATCAGCCAAATGCTTACTTGCACACATGCATTCATTTGTCTACCTAAATACATCTTCACCCTGCTTCACCTGATGAAGCTACTGACTGTTTCATTAGACTAAACATGCCCACATCATCGTCAAATTCTAGGAACATATTTAATATATGTGCATTATATATATATATATAAATATATATATATATATATATATATATATATATATATATATATAATATATATGTGAAAGTGTCTGTACCCACCACAGAAGTGTTTAGGCCGGACATCACGGGCTCATGGATTTCCTTGCAGCGGTTTTCCTCGTGGTCACATGCAGGGATGAGGTTGATGACCTCATCAGGGTCTGTGGCCCTCTTCACGTCTGAGAGACCTTTGGCCCACGCCGCTGAACTCACCAACCACATAAAGGTGTAAATAGTTGTTGTCACAAAATAATGTTGTAGGACGAAACACAACTATAATTCAGCATTGAAAGTGCATTTTTTTTTCTTCACTGGAATACACATTTTAATGAGTTATATAATAATAAAATAATAAAATATTATGCTTTCACTACCATCCTTATATGCTGTGACGTTTCCCCTGTTAAAAATAATTTTCTGACATAATATATAAAGAGAAAGACATTTTTTTTTAAATCTCATGGCTCCAACAGAAGTAACTATGATTGCACTTTCATCAAGCTCAGTAGTTCTCAATAGTTTTCCCTTAATTAATATGGAGAATAGTCACAGTGATCAGTTTATTATAGGAATATAATGCTCAACGTAAGAATATCGACAGTAAATAATCTTGTGGATCCAGTGACGTGTTAGTTAAGGCTGTTAGACATTTTGCACTCATCTTCAGTCTCATAACATTTTATTTTGACATATCGAAAAGAAATATCATGGGTTATTACAATTGTTGGTAACACCTTACTATAAGGTTCCATTCGTTAACATTAGTTAACCACTTGCTCCTCTGGAGTGAATTGGTGCCGTCAGAATGAGAGTCCAAAAAGCTGATAAAAACATCACAATAATCCACAAGTAATCCACACCACTCCAGTCCATCAGTTAAGATCTTGAGAAGCCAAAAACTGGATGGTTGTAAGAAACAAATCCATCATTTAAAACATTTTTAACATGTATTGCTTCTGGCTAAAATACAAGCCCATAATCCATAATACCACTTCCTCCAGTGAAAAAGTCCATCTCTTGTTGTCCTCTCACTTCATAATCCACAGACAGATTTGTTTAGAGCTGTTTTTGCTCTTTTCTTTTCATTTGTAAGTGGTGCTTGATCTGTGTAGATTTCTCTCCTGATTCAAAGAACTCAGCGATATTATGGATTAATACAGGAAGACAGAAGTTAAAAACCCATTAAATGATGGATTTGTTTCTTACACTCACAAAGCTTTTGGCTTCACAAGATGTTAAGTGATGGACTGGAGTGGTGCGTACTAATTGAGTATTATTGTGATGTTTTTATCAGCTGTTTGGACTCGCATTCTGACGGCACCCATTCACTGCAGAGCATCCATTGCTTAGCAAGTGAAGTAATGATACATTTCTACAAATCTGTGATGAAGAAACAAATCTTGAATAGCTAGAGATTGGGCACATTTTCATTTTCATTTTTGGGAGAACTATTCCTGTCATGGACCTGAGCTAACATGAACAAACAATTAACTTAAATAAATAAATAAATAACATTAAGAAACATCGATAGCAATTGTAGCAGATTAACATTAACTAACAGGACATTGTTAAATGTAAAATGTTCCAAAATAGTTTACAGGAAGAAGATTGCAAGACTCACAGCCTGAGCTCCTTTGTTTCCCTCGCGGTATTTCTCCATGAGGAAGATGTACACAGAAATGGCGGCCATTGTATAAAGGAAGGAAAAGACACCAATGGTGACAAAGAACTCAGCAGAGGAAGAGTTGTTTCCCACCAGAAACAGACGTTCAGGCTCCGGCCCTTTACACGTGGGAGCATCAAACCATACCTGGTGCAGTCTGTGGAGAGAAACACTTGGTAAATGCCTGTCAGCAGTTACATTCCCTTGACCAGATTCAAGTTAGTTCACTAGAATACATTTAAAACATTCACATTAAAGACTTTTTAAGACACTTTAAACTCTTTTGAAGCAGTGGTGCCTTCAGATGTACAGCATGAACGCTCCGACTGACCTGAGAAAGGTTCCCTTGCCAATATTTCTGCAGTTATTATAGTATGTGTATGTCCTGTGTTTCTGATGAAGGTTATCATTTGTAAATTAAATCTTCTTCTTTTTTCAGTTCTAATTCTTTTAATTCCTTTTCTTTTTCTTTCAGCCAAGTGGATTTACAAAACGGTCTGAATTCTGCATTCATCTGGAGCGCTCTTTCATTCAAACATCTAAAATGTAGGATTTCTGCAGGATTTCTAAGCCCAAATTTAAGACTTTTAAAGACCTTTTTTAAGATCTGCACAAATAAAATTAATACCATATGAGCGGGGTAGGGCAATGTCTATAGTAACATATTAAACTGTTCAATGACTTTAAAAAAAGCATGATTTACAACATAAAATTATACAGCCTTTAAACCATTTTTAGAAAATGGAGTCACTATTAATTATTAAATTAATTATTATATTAGTTTAAACAATTATTATCAATGAATTATTATATTAAATAAATAACATATAGATACATTTTACTGTTTAGATTTTTATAATGCATGATCTTTTTATCTATCCACAGCTCTTCATGTCTGCAGGGTAAAAACTAGGGTCGACTTTCGCATTGGTCTGAACAAAAACAACAGGCCAGCAGATGGCGCTTTCGGCATGGCAGAAATATAACTATTTCCCAGTAAAGGCTGTACACAAAGCAGCACCTGACTTTGAAACATGCAGCGCTCATACTTATTTAATGAAATCTTAGCCTTTTGAAGTTTAATCGTCACATTAAGCCATATAGCAATTCTGGTCTTCCCATCCCCAAATTTAAGACCTCATAATGAAGACTTTCATGTACAATTTAAGACTTTTTATGGCCTTAAATTTGATACAACTAAATTTAAGACTGTCGGTAAAACAGTGTTGAGATACTTAAGAACACAGAGAGTAAACACCTACAAACAACTGAAACAAAAGGCTACTTTTTAAGAGGTAAAAGAAAATGAATATGCGACCATTCACACTAAAAGTGGTTTTGTGTCCGCCAGTGCTGTTTTTTGGTTGTTTTCTTCAGCAAACATGTCCTATATGTTTTTGACCACTGTGTTGCTTTTTGCCATTTCCATGTCCAAAAAGTAATAGTTCACCCAAGAGTCCATCAATTAACAACTTGTGAAGCAAAAAGCTATGTTTGTAAGAACCAAATCTTTCATTAAGATGTTTTTAACTTAAAACCATTGCTTCTGGCTAAAACTGTTCAATTAAAATCCATAATGTTGGTTAATCAGGAGAGAATGCACAGATCAAGCACTGTTTACATGTGAAAACAGTCCAAAACAAATATGTCTGTGGATTTTGATTTGAGAGAACAATAGGAGATGGACTTTTTCACTGGAGGAAGTGTTATTATGGACCCATATTTTGGCCGGAAGCAATGGTTTAAATTTAAAACACATTAATCATGGGTTTGTTTCTTACAAACACGCAACTTTTCTCTTCACAAAACATTAATTGATGGACTGATGTGGATTAATTGTGGATTATTGTGATGTTTTTATCAGATGTTTGGACTCTCATTCTGACGGCACCCATTCACTGCAGAGCATCCACTGGTGAGCAAGTGATGTGATTATAAATTTCTTTGAATCTGTTTTCATGAAGAAACAAACTCGTAATGAATTAATGAAAACATTTTCAGCAAATTTTCATTTTTGGGTGAACTATTCGTTTAAAATTTCTGTAGAGACACACTGAGTTACTACAGCACTATGTGTGAACTGGGTGGATCAAACACATCAACTAAGGAATACAAGACTGTCGATATTAATTTAGGACTTGTGTCTGCTGTGCTGTGATCTAACTGGCAGTGGGACACTGACCTGAAAGGGTAGCCAAACTCAACCTCAATGTTCAGGTCACTCTCTGAGCGGTTCTTACACTCCACGCTCATACGAAACACTCCAGAGTAACCGCCGCAGGTGGAGAACGCGAAGATGGCAAAGAGCTGAGGAGGAGAAGAGAATATTTCTGAATAAGTGTTCAGAAAGGCAACAAGCATGAAACAGGTGTCCTGAAAATGCTCATGTACAATAATCTGTGGTTTTCAACCTCAACCAAAGTGACAGTAAAGACATTTATAGTGTTAGAAAAGATTCATATTTAAAATAGATGCTGTTCTTTTGAACTTTCTATTCATCAAATAATCCTGGAAAATTGTATCATGGTTTTCACAAAAATATGGAGCAGTTTTCAACTGTTGAACTCAAAAGTTAGGTGTTTAGAATTGATTTTGGTATAGAAATGGGGGTAAGTGATTAATGACCAAATTTTCATTTTGGGGTGGAGTATACCTTTAATTTATAAAAGTTAAGTAAAAGTTTTATTCCTGTGATCAAAGTTGAATTTTCAGCATCATTACTTCAGTCTTCAGTGTCACATGATCCTTCAGAAATCATTCTAATATGCTGATCTGAAACATTTATTATTATCAATGTTGAAAACATTTGTGCTGCTTAATACTTTTGTGGAAATTATTGATATTTTAAGATTTCTGATGAAGAGAAATTTCAAAAGAGCAGCATTTATCTGAAATCTAATTTTTTTTTAACATTATAAAAGTCTTCACTGTCACTGTTGAACAATATTAATGTATCCTTGCTGAATAAAAGTATTTAAAAATCTTACTTAACCTAATTTTGAATATTTAAATGATATATTGCACGTCACACTTCTGTTAAATTTGTACTGGCTACCAATAGCTGCTTGTATAAAATTCAAGGCATTAATGTTTGCCTACAAAACCACCACTGGCTCTGCACCTCTTTACCTAAATTCATTACTTCAGACTTATGTGCCTCTAGAAGCTTGTGTTCTGCAATTGAACGTCGCTTTATTGTTCATCCCAAAGAAGCACAACATCACTTTCACGGACTTTAAATGAACTGTTCCCTCCTGGTGGAATGACCTGCTCAACTCAATCCCAGCAGCTGAGTCCTTAGCCACCTTCAAGAATTGGCTATAACACATCTCTTCCATCTTTATTTGACCCTCTAACTCTAGCACTCTCTATTCTAATTCTATTCTTAAAAAAGTCCCTTTTAGACTTGCACTCTTTCTTAAAAGAAAAATCTGTCTCTGTTTTCTTTTTATTTATTATAGAATTTAAAAAAAATCTTGCTACGTGTACTGTTAGGTTAACTGTGACTTGTTATAGCACTTGCATATCATTGCTCTTTTGTTGATTTTAATTGCTTCCATCATTTGTAAGTCCTTTTGGATAAAAGCGTCTGCTAAATGTCTAAATGTAATGCAAATATTTAATATATTTAAATATATATATATATATGGCTTTACTTGTAACATTCTAATTAAAAATGTCAATAAAAAGAAAGGAGTTACATTTAATATATTAAATAAAGAGAAAACACAGTAGTGAGCAAGTTCTAGAGTGATTTTATGAGATGATTCACCATCTGCCGTATCACAAACTGACGGCATCTTTCCTCTGCTAACCAATCAGACGCACTGCTCACTCAAGCATACTAGTGTAAAGTGTTGCAACTGTTGTCATGGATACTTAGCAAATGAGATGAGGCGACAAACATGAGGCATTAACAAATTATCACAGTAATGTTAACAGTAATTACAGAACACCTAGCATTAGCCAATGTACTAAAGTCACAATGGTGCAGGCACATGCTCACACACACACACACACACAAAGAGATTAGTTGGTCAGAGTATTTTTACCGCACCATCCCTTCACTGCAGGAAAATCCGGCTATTAATCTTACTGAGGTGCTTCACCATCTGTCACCACACACGCTGTGCCGATCTACTATATGTCACTCTACGCGCACACACACACACACATACACACACACACACACATTTACACACAAACACACACATAAGCTCTGTTCCAAAACCTAGTGAGCATCCAAACCATCACGGAAAAAGTGGCTGATCTGGAACGCTTGACATAGACACAAACTCTACGTGCCACAAATAGCACTCTGCATGCTATTTCATTTATTTAAAGTCCATGCAGATCATTAATTTTTTTCTTTTTTTTCTCTCTTAAATTCATGTGCCCTCCACATCTCTTCTCTGATGATGTGTTTATTGGCATGAGGGCGGGACAAAAACCTCCTCTGTCCAGCATCCTGGCATTAGTGCCCGGCCACTTGGCACAAGCACCAGATGTAATGAACACACTTCAGTATCCCGGGCTGTCTGAGTGTCCATGTGTTATGTGTGTGTTTCCTGTGTTCCCTTGTGATACAATTAAAGTCTCTCGATTAATGCATTCCTCGTCTGCTTTGTTCCTCGCCCCACACTCCTCACAGTAGTGCGACTGTGACAGATATTTCATCCAGCTGGTTCAGTCAGGAATTACATGTTCCCATTTAGGACATCTAGGTTTTTGCTTAGTGTTACTGTAATCCTATAAGAAAATTGCCATTATGATAATGTAGGATTGGTTCCAAATTAGGAGAGGAGTCCTAAAAGCCTTCAGCTATAAGGAATAAATGAAAGAAAGAATAATGAATGATGTAACTAAAATTCAGTTTTTGTTTTTATTCTACTGTGATCCTAACAATTTATAGAGGCATGAAAATGCCCTAAAGTATTGTGCTGCATTTATTGGCTCTGGTTTATACTGAAGTCAGAAATAAGTTCAAGGCATCAAGATTTCTGTTATGATGTCATCATATAAAAATGTCTGTTATTGGATATTAAGATATTAAAACTGGTTAAACTATTTAATGTTTTTTGTTGTTTTTTTTGTTTTTGTTTATAACAGTAGCTCAATCAATGGGAGCTGAATTTGTGAATGCATCCAAACCATATTTATACATTAAAGCCTTATTTCAACCGCAGAATTTGGCACCATTCTGCAATTTTGTCTAAGTTTTGCTGGAAAGAACCAAGACCATATGTTTACTGAGGATTCATGCCAGCTCTGGTCTCTAAATGTCTCTCTAATTCTGAGCAATTAATTATTGTAGGAAGCTTTAAACAGAAAATTAGACAGAACTGACCATAAACTCATGGCATGTCACAGTTTGTCAGAAGGACCCAGTATACAGTATCTGCCTAATGTTTTAATACAGAAGAATTTCAGGAAAAAAAAAATCAATTATTGTAATTAAATTATTAATGTATCAATAATGCATTAAATTATTTATGTAAAATATGTATTTTACAACTTCAATCATGCACAAACACACACTTTGTTTGCAAGCTCACAGGTTAGAACTGTAGATGATTCATAAAGGACAGCTTTGATTTTCGAGATCTCTTGACTGTAAACTAGCGCCAGGTTCCTCTCCGAGTGACTGTTCACAGCCTCCCACACAAGCTGTGCACAATACCATGTGCGTGTGTTGTGTTTACTGCCAGCTAGAATTAAGATGAACCACATTTGCACTTCTTGTAAGAAAATACCAGTGCTTTCAGTAAAAATAACAGTTTTACAAAGCTGCAAACCTAAGATATTCTACAGTTTAAATAAATAATATAA
The DNA here is from genome assembly GCF_018340385.1 of Cyprinus carpio. Classification (NCBI taxonomy): domain Eukaryota; kingdom Metazoa; phylum Chordata; class Actinopteri; order Cypriniformes; family Cyprinidae; genus Cyprinus; species Cyprinus carpio. Next base: position 22,780,699 of record NC_056604.1, read on the forward strand.
AGGAAATAAAAAGGCATTGTGTGTGTGTGTGTTTTTTTTTAAATAGCAAGATTAAAAACAACACCTCACAAGGTCTTTAGTTACTCACCCACTGTGTGTTGTAAGATTTTAATGAACCCTAATGGCTGTTTGATGACTGTGAACTGCTGTGTGGTGACCAGGTGGTGAAATGATAAAATATATATTATTAGATATTATAAATTAAAGATATTTAAAGCTTTAAAAATTGTAAAGTATTTGTACAGTATGTGAAAAATGAGCATACTTTTAAAAAGATATATATATATATATATATATATATATATATATTATATATATATATATATATATATATATATATCTATATATATATATATACTTCAGTGTGAACTGATGTTTTCAGGCACTTGTTAACTGCAAGTAAATATGTATTTAAACTACATAAGCTACAATAACAGTGGCTTTCTGAACCGTAGGACTATCATTATATCTAATGTCATAATTATTTCTATTGTCTTTTAAATATGGTTAAAGTGTACAGCTGAATGTACTGACAAGCAATTATGTTAAACTAAAATATACTTTAATGCTATTTCTGTTGAAACTTGTATGATATGTATTTAAATATATTTATAATTACAGACATGGTGGATAATGCATCTATGTTGTATTCGGCTCCTTTCTTTTAATAAATACACTGTAACAACCTGACCGTCCCTGCTGACGTCAGTGATGACGACAGAGCGACCAATAGAGCGCACGCGAGAGGAGAGGGAGACTTTGCAAGCATTAGAATTAGTTAAAGCTGCTTATCTCAACGTTTCCTTTATGAAAGTGCACCTGGCAAACATTTCCAGGCTACAGGAGATGTTTGACTCGCACAGCGGGCGTATGACCAGAGAGCACGCGAGTGAATGCGGCAAGCTGCAGACCGTCGCGCTGTCATCTCTCACTTTGCTCTTTATTGCAAACTATATGCCTTCTGCTGTAACCTAGCGTTTGATATCCCTGTTCTGTTATGATGTAATAACTGACAAACACTGACTGAATAAATACTATTCTGAAGTCCGAGCGAATCTTTTGAGCGAATCGGTTCTCTCGGACGGTTTGGCTCAATTGAACTAGTTTACTGACTCTTTTGTGGCGTCACTCAAAAGCATAATTAGGTGTTTTTTTTTTTTGTTTTTTGTTTTTTTTTGGACTATACAGATTGTTTACGGTTCCATAATGTCACCTGCTCACAGTTTTACTCTGAATATTCTTCCTTACACGGTTAAGTTGTTTATGAACTCAAGGGAATCGGTTCGATTGAATCACTAAAATGAACCGGTTCAAGAGACGATTCGCTCGCGAATTGGACATCAGTGTGAATATAGATAAATAGCCCGCAGACGGCTCTCGTCCTTTAATGCCTCTTCTCACAGATGCATCATGAAAATAAAGACTTCATGCTATTTGAACAGCCAGTCTGGGCTATGTGAACCATATAGCATTCCGTTTGAAATAGTTGGGCATTAGTTCCGTCATTCTTACTAAAAATATATCCTGCAGTATAAAATACCACCGTCGCAATGCACTGCATAGATCCTATTGTTTTTATTTACTGGTTTCACGAGAAATGTCTTGAATTGCTAAGGTTTTTTTTTTTTTTTTTTTTTTTTTTTTTTGGTGGCATCCAGCAGGGATTCCCTGAAAGTCAACGAGACGCCGTGTCTAGGTATGTGCCCATTTAAACTCCGTTATGCGTCCTGTTAAAATCAACGCCGGTCAGACGGATAACAGTAGCCTGTTTGCCTGTACGTTAGGTCTGTGAGGAGTTTGCAGTACATTGCAGAATTGATTCGGTGAATAGCTGTGATTGAAAGCCCTACCTGGTTGACAACATCCATCTCGGCCGCCTTTCGCTGATAAGAGGATCAGAAGAGTGGAGGTAGAGCGCCGCTACATCCGGGTCACCGCTCACGATAATCTACCGCTCAACAACTCATGCTTGTCTGAGGAAATGTGCTTCTTTTTTTAGGATTATCAACTTCGAATAATAGAACTGCACTCCTTATTAGAATTATCTGTTTTAATTTCATGGGTAAAAAGAAAGAAAAAAAAACTTAACTATACAATTAATTAGAATTAAGAATAATTAAATAATAATTATAATAATACAACAATAATAGAACAATAAATAATTATTTATTATAAATAATATTAAATTAAAAACAAGAACATTATAACATTTTCATTTAGCAGACGTTTTTATCCAAAGCGACTAACAAATGAGGACAATCATAATCAACGAAAGAGCAATAATATGTAAGTGCTATAAGTCAAAGTTAGCCTAACACAGTACACAATGCTATCTGTCTGTCTGTCTGTCTGTCTGTCTGTCTGTCTATCTATCTATCTATCTATTTATCTATCTATGCAAGAACAGTACCGCTGGCGCTGAAGTGTATGGCAAGCCAAAAGTGTCAGAATTACGCTATAGATTAATCGCGTTTGCAGTCAAACTCCGTCAAATACGGTGTTTTAAAATGTATTTGCACCGCAAAAATATGCCGTTGTGATTACAAACGCTGTAAAAAAGCACAAAAATACGTCAATGATGCCGTATCTGACGGCGTTTTAGTGTGCATGAAAAACGCTGTTTTTATTGCCATATGTTTTGGTTGCACAGAGCACGCTCATGTACGGCGTTTTCCTTGTAGTATAGTGATCTACGCCTGCTGGTTTCCACAGCCAGTAATATTGAACTGTTCTCACCCAATCAATGATGAACAGAACGAAACCAGACTAATTTACCACAGATCGTTTAAGCGGAAGAAGTGCCTGTGACCTGATAGGAAATATTAAGTAACTTTTTGTATATTTTCATCTCTACAAACATTGAACATAGGCTGAATGTTCATAGGTCTTTATCATACTTTAATGTAATTGTTAATTACATGGACAGCATGTATTACACAAATACCTTTTATGTATATAAGTGCTGGTTTATAATATTCAATTAGTTGTGAGTAATTTAATTTCCAAAACAAGAAATCGTTCATGCCAATGAAAGTCAGAGAGTGTGTTAAAGCTGTGCAGGTACAGAAGTTGGAGGCAATGGTCCAGCCTTTTTTGTTATAGAGTGTTTAACCCCTATACCGCTGTGACCACTGGTTCGAGTCCCGCTCCAAACTGATTCTCCCTCTAGTGGTACGCAGAGGAATCACTAAATTAAATCTAAATTAATGTTAATACATTTTAATTTGATCTTTATTTGAGTAAAGTTGCTTTTTGGTGTTGTTGTTGTTTTACATTTAAGTACAGTACAGTCTTTATTTCACTTTTGGTACAACACATTTTAATTTAATCATTTTTTTTATTTACCGGTATGTAAGCACAGTACAGTGTTAATGTTCAAAATGTGTATTTACAATGTTGAAGTGTTTGACAACAATAAATATTCTTATTAGGAATAAAACTGCCTCGTGTAAAACTGTGCAGAGCTGTAGCTAATTGTAGTGTTGGTCATTATGGTGGTACTTAGAGAGCCAAATATTTTCTGAAGTGGCACTTGGTATAAAAAGTTTGAGAACCACTGGTTTAAAGAAATGGTATAAAATGAAATCCTGCTTTTTAAGAACTTTTCGGTAAACCATTTCTTCTTTCCCCTTGTAGAGTCATCAAGGATCCAGTTTATTATTGGCAAATTGGTAAGGAATTGTTCATCTGCTACATTGCACTGTCACTTCTGGTAGAGATTCATTGACCTTTTGTGGTTTTGATTTTACTTAGTTTAATAAAAATATACTTAATTTGATTTGACTTGTTTAACTAAATACACTGTATAGCTAGGATTCTGATTAAAACTCTGTAACTGGGGGCTCTGAAAACACTGCTTGTGAGTAATTTGTTAATATTGAAGTCTTTCATCTGAATACATTAAATAAGTGTTCAGTGAATAGTGTTGTGCACTTTGTTTCCAACCCCACTGTTATTAAAGTGAAAATATTGTGTGATTTGTTTTGTTTTCAGTTATTTTATGAGGATGTAGTACAGGACCATACAGAAAGTGCACAAGTGGGAGAGAGTGGAGGGGACGGCGTCAGAAAGGATCTAGAGCTGGGACACTTTCAAGGATCACCCGAAGCACAACCATACAATATGCACAAGGCTGTTGGTTCTAACATTTTATCAGAATTTGAAGAAACATTTATACTTAAAATATTAAATGCATTTCATTCAAGGCAGGGTTTTTCCTGCATAAAGAATTTCAAGGCGACTGTCTCTTGTCAAATTTAGTGCCACCTCTGGCTGTCGACAAAAATCAAGACCATGGTCTAATCCAATGTTGATTAGATCATGGGCATGGAACCCGACGTGGATTCACCGGTTAATCAACGTTGAAATGCCGGCTAGACTAAAATCTGTCTGATTTCCGCCCCGCATAAGATCCAGGACGTGACGTCACAAAGTGTCAGTGATGGCTTATATGTAACGTTAATGTGCGTCAGGTGCGTGAAGCATGTGCGTCATAAAGAGTTTTGTAATATTCACAGTGTCACTGACAAGGTCTGATGACGCAGATGCAGACAGACAATATCACGAATATTCATAAGTTAATACACTGTTATTAACACTGTTTTATACACTTTTGAATATATTTAGTTCATTTTCTAGACTGGCCTCTGGCAAAGCTAATGCAAAAGCTGCTTATTGCGAACCTCCCGTTACAAAATGTCCATGGTGAACATAATCTCCTCTAAAATATTATAGCTGAAGCCTTACAAACTACAATTATAACGGGATGTTTGTCAAGCATGGAGCCTTGCTTTAATGGTGAAAATCATAAAAATAGCGCAGTTATGGGGCTGTTATAAACTTAAAAAAAGGAAAAAAAACCTTGTTGCTTTGTTAGTAATAATTCCAGATATGAGTAAAAAAAAAAAAAATATATATATATATATATTATATATTATATACATGATCTTAACTTAACTCCTAATGAATTTTGGCATAAAATAAAAATTTATAATTTTGACTCATACAATGTATTGTTGGCTTTTGCTACAAATATACCCCAGCGACTTAAGACTGGTTTTGTGCTCAGGGTCACATGTTATCCTGAAGTATTCAGATCTGTAAAATTAAATAGATTTAAATAAATTAAATGGCTTCCCCTTAATAGATGCATATGATAGTTCTTAAGAAAATTATATATAAAAAAATAATACTAATACTATTGTATACTAATAATACTAAAAATACTATTATCATCAGTGGACATGAAATGTATCCTAAATTGTAGAATGGCTCAGGAGCAAGAGTAATATTGATGCTTGATTAAGCAAAAAACAAAACAAAAACAAAGCTTATAACTTTGATGGTTGATTAAGCAAAAAACAAAACAAAAACAAAGGTGTCCTGTCATTTGCTGCAGCTCGTGACCTGGGCAATCAGCGCTGATAATTCAGCGCTGGTGTGTGTGCAGATCACGAGCTGATTGTCCTCACCTGTTGCTAGTTCCCAATTCTCCCTTTTATTCTCTGCTGTGTCTGTCCCTTGTTGTCAGTAGATTTCGCGTTGTCATTGTTATTGTGCTGTGTGTCTGTTTCCTCACCTTTACCGCTGTTGTGCTCAGGACGTCTAGACGAGGAGTCTTTCGTTGGCCGTGTGCCCGAGATCCTCTGTCTCGCTTTCCACGTCCCGTTGGGCATTGCACCAGAGGTGGTCTCCACAGCCTGTGTCCGCAGGTGTCTGTACGGACGGCTCTGGAGTTGGTTACACCAGGCTTCAGTTTGTGTGTGTGTGTGACATTCACACGTTGGATTATTTTGGTATTTTTTTTTTGTTGTACCCAATAAACTGTTGCCCGAATCCTCTGCGTTTGAGTTCTCTCTCTTCGCGTTCCTGACAGAATCTACTGACCATTATGGACTCAGCAGAGGATATCGATGTTCTCCGAATCCTCAGGCAGCAGGGCACGCTGCTGGGTAGACAGCAGGAGGAAATCACCGCTTCTCGTCACGCTTTTTCGGAGCTGTCACTGCAACTGACCCAGCTCACAGAACGGCTTGATCGGCTTCAGATTATTCCTCCGCGACTCCTGTTGTACAACCCTCCGTCCGAGCCAGAGAGTGTTGCTTCCCGTCATGCGGAGCCTCGTCTTAATCCACCTGCTCCATACTCCGGTGAGCCCAACTCATGCCGTTCATTTCTGTCACAATGTTCGCTGACTTTTTTACTCCAGCCGCTGCCTGTCCCTTCGAGACCCTGGTCACACATAGCTATGGACTTTGTCACAGGCCTACCTCCGTCTAGCGGCAACACGGTAGTCCTTACTGTGGTGGACAGGTTCTCGAAGGCCGCACATTTTATTCCCCTCCCCAAATTGCCCTCAGCGAGGGAGACGGCGACTATCGTCCTGGATCACGTTTTCCGTATTCATGGCCTCCCGGAGAACGTGGTCTCTGACAGGGGTCCCCAATTTGTGTCAAAGTTTTGGGCAGAGTTCTGTCGACAGCTGGGGGCGACTGCGAGTCTTTCCTCCGGGTATCACCCGCAGACAAATGGTCAGGCTGAGCGTGCTAACCAGGATCTGGAGAGAGTCTTGCGTTGTGTGGCGTCCGCAGAACCGTCATCTTGGAGTTCCAGATTAACTATGGTTGAGTATGCACATAACTCCCTCCTGGTCTCGTCTACGGGTTTGTCTCCCTTCCAGTGCTGTTTAGGCTACCAGCCACCCTTATTCCCCTCCCAAGAATCCGACGCCGTTGTTCCATCCGCGCACTCGTTTATTCAGAGATGCCTCCGTACGTGGAGGATCGCCAGAGAAGCCCTCACTCGGACTGGTGACAGGAACAAGGCGTCGGCGGATCGTCACCGTGCTAAGCCCCCACTTTACGTGTGCGGTCAGAAGGTCTGGTTGTCTTCCAAAGACATTCCTCTCAAACTCCCCTCACGTAAACTGGGACCCAAATTTATTGGACCGTTTTCCATCTCTAAGGTGCTCAGTCCGGTGTCGGTTCGACTCAATTTAACCCCCAGTTTAAGAATATCCACCCGGTGTTTCATGTCTCTAAGATAAAGCCCGTCATTCGCTCCCCCCTTCAGCCCCAGACCTCTGTCCCTCCGCCTCCTAGACTCATTGAGGGGTCTCCGGCTTATACGGTACGGCGGCTCCTTGATGTGAGACGGAGGGGTAGAGGTTATCAATACCTGGTAGACTGGGAGGGCTATGGTCCGGAGGAGAGATGCTGGGTTCCGGCTCGTGACATTCTGGATCGCGCTCTCATTGACCAATTCCATCGGCGTCATGGTGAGTCCTCCGGGGACGCCAGGAGGCGTCCCTGAGGGGGGGGGTACTGTCACGGTTCAGGGTGCTTCATCGGCTTCCCTGTTGTCTGTGTCCTGTCATTTGCTGCAGCTCGTGACCTGGGCAATCAGCGCTGATAATTCAGCGCTGGTGTGTGGAGATCACGAGCTGATTGTCCTCACCTGTTGCTAGTTCCCATTCTCCCTTTTATTCTCTGCTGTGTCTGTCCCTTGTTGTCAGTAGATTTCGCGTTGTCATTGTTATTGTGCTGTGTGTCTGTTTCCTCACCTTTACCGCTGTTGTGCTCAGGACGTCTAGACGAGGAGTCTTTCGTTGGCCGTGTGCCCGAGATCCTCTGTCTCGCTTTCCACGTCCCGTTGGGCATTGCACCAGAGGTGGTCTCCACAGCCTGTGTCCGCAGGTGTCTGTACGGACGGCTCTGGAGTTGTTACACCAGGCTTCAGTTTGTGTGTGTGTGACATTCACACGTTGGATTATTTTGGTATTTTTTGTTGTACCCAATAAACTGTTGCCCGAATCCTCTGCGTTTGAGTTCTCTCTCTTCGCGTTCCTGACAATAACAGCTCTAAATCCAGACATGCATTTGTGAGAATGTTCCCGTGTGTTTTGCTGAACTGTTTATAGCAGAGCCTGCAGGGCTCCTGCCAGTGCTGATGCTGTTTTCATTCTTCAGGCAGTTGTTCAGAATAGATGGAGTCAAGAGTGTCTTCTACGGTCCCGACTTCATAACCATTACTAAGGTAAAGAATTTGCTTTTTTTTTTTTTTAAACAGTATTTTAATATAACTTCATTTTTTACGAATTGTATCTCTTTATCCTTCAGGCTGATAACGAAACAGAGTGGCGAGTGATCAAACCGAACGTCTTTGCCACCATTATGGACTTCTTCACCTCTGGACTTCCTGTTGTCAATGAGGCAGATGCTCCACGCGCCGACACAGGTTAAACATGACCTTTACTTCTCATCTTGACGTCCTCGCTAAATCCAAGATCATTAAATATGTTGATGCCCTGCGTCTGCAGCTCCTTCAGAGGATGATGATGAGATGGTGGCCATGATTAAAGAAGTGCTGGACACACGCATAAGGTACCACAGTAAATTACTTTTGCTATTATGTTTAATACAGTCTTTAAACGATTTATTTATATATTTTACGTGGCATACAGTGTGAAGTTGTAATCAAATCTTGGATTATTTCTTCTTAATTCAGCAGCTTCCTTTTTTCTATTTGCATGTGTACTGCACCAGCTGTCCCAGCTCCATCATCACGCTGAAGAGCGGCATCCAGAACATGCTGCAGTTCTACGTTCCCGAGGTGGAAGGAGTCGAGCAGGTGAGGAGTTAAGAACGGATAGGAACGGACTTCCTTTCTTCTGGGGAACATGAAGAAGGTGTTTTGAAGAACGTGGGCAACCAAAGAGTTTTGATTCTCATAGACTTCCATTGTACATTTTGGCCACACAATGGATGTCAATGGGAAGCAAAGCTGGTTGGTAACCAATGTTGTTCAAAATATAATTTCATGTTTCAGGAAGTCATGCAAGTTTGCAATGACATGAAGGTGAGTAAATGACAGAATTCAAATTTTTGGGTTACTGATTTTACTACAGTGCTGTCCCTCTATGGTTTTGTGAGAAGATGCACTCAGCAGAAATTTATAAAGTGTTTCTGTGCTAATATTCTGTGCCTTTAATCTTGCAGGTGAAGGAAGAGGATGTGGATGTTGAAAAGGAAGTCCACTAATATGAGTTTCAGCTGACTTTATCCTTTCTTCATAATAAATTACCCAGCACCCCTCTGTCCCATCAACATCCAATCATGTAGAAGCAGCCTTGAGTTTTAAGGAAAATGGACAAAACTGTGTGTGTCCTCACACTCCTTTAAACATATATTAGCTGCAGACATTGATATTAAGACAGGAAATGTTTTTAGCCTGCACTTTTGCATAGACAATGTTTGGTCGGTGCTGTAACAGGTTTGGGTTGGTCACCCATAATATTTTACATATTATAACTCGTTGCACTGGTTAAAACAAAAAGCAATACATTTTTAAAGCAATTGTGAATAAGTTGCAATATGCATTTTCCCAGAAGCAGAAATCTCCTGGTTTCATGTTTAATGGATTTTCAGGAATCTTGATCGTATCATAGGTCATTCTTCATTAAAAAAAAAAAAAAAAAAAAAAGGAAAAAAATGAATTATTTAATAAAGATTACATTTGTAAGATTGATAGAAGTATACACTAAATAAATGAAAAACATAAAATTCTAAATCATTTTCTTTCACCACTGGCTGAAGTGCTCTTCTGTCGGTGGTGTTGTCCCTTGTAAGATCAATCATTTGAATTCTTCATCTGTTCTTCAGAGCAAAGCATCTGCTAAATGAAGGAATATAACTGTGAATGATATTAAAATTATATATTTATATTAAATTTGTTCAAAGACAATTTGATTAGTGGCTATTCAAAATGGCCCTTTAAGTATTCAAAATATATTTGTTATTTATTTACAGAAGAAAATGTTACATGTACAAAATTATTTGGTGTGTGGCTAGCCTCTTCTAAAGGATCAAATGCAGAAATATTAAAGATAAAAAATAAAACCAAAAATATTATTGATGATTGATTTTTAAATGTTTTATGTTTTTTGTTTTGTTTTTTGTATATAGTGTTTTAGTGTATGTGTATTTTTACAGCACATCACTGCATGGCTCACATAGAGGATTAATGATATTGTTGCATCCTCTAGAGGAGGGATAGCACTTAATACGTTTGCTTATTAAAAGAATACTCAAACAGAAATGGGTGGTGTTGATATTATTCAGCAATTGTTTTATATCTGTCTTTATTTTATTTGTAGCATACTTTTAAGTAGGTGTCATATTTATTGCGTGGCTCACAAGTGGGATTGGACGAGCAATTGTCTGGGTTTTTTTTTTCTTTCTTAACACCATAATGCATTCTGAAGAAGACAGGAATCATCTTATACAGCTCCATCTAACGAGAGAACAACTTAAACATTAATAATCCAAAAAACTCCAGAGATAATGTTCTTTTTCAGACTCACAAACTTGAGTTTCTCCTCACTCTATCAATTGTACACTACTGAAAGCATCCTCACCTTCTCAATCAGTGAGAAAACAGCAATAAAAATGATGTGACATCATAATAACATGACTCGAGCATTACTGCCGGCTCGAGTGAGATCTGCTGCCAGTATATTATTGCAGTTGTGTGTTTGTATCCCCAGCAGAGGGCGCTATAGAACGATACAAACCCGCAATAAAATCACTGGTCATTCAGAGACGGCTTCTTTTGACGTTAACATTCATAGTCTAATCATAGTCTGTAACCTATATTGAAACACCGGGGCTAGTCACAGAAAGAAGGTCTGTTTCATAAATATTCATAACTATTATTGTTTAATGTTTGTTTAAATGCCTGTAAAAGGCTATTCAGTAGCAGCTTCATGCCAGCCTGCCCCACTTCAGTCCAATATGTGTTAAATGAACTGTATCTTGTTGTGAAATGTTCATTAGCTTTTGTAGTCAAGACTTTAGAGTATGTGCCTATTGAACTTGACTTTAAAAATAAACCCAAATGTTCTCTCTAATTAAAAAGTGTGACAACTAGCACGACTTTAGATTTCTCTTTAAAGCAAAACAACAGATTTAAAATAAAAGATGGAAATACCATCTTTATTTAATAGTCTTCTGTATCATATTTATATATTTGTGTTTTAACTGAAATTAGCGTTAAAAAGGTTCTATTATGGACACTGTTCTGTTCCTCTCTGGAAAGTGTCTTTAAATATCACGAATGCAGTTGAACTAACTGGGATAAGACAATAGCTTCTTAACAACAACGGCATGTTTAGTGGAGGCACAGTGTATAATGAAAACCTGAGCCACATTTTTCATTGTTGCTGTATTTCTGGATTGCTGAACATGACCACTGTCTAATTTAACTGTCTAATCATGAAAATATGCATGCTCAGCAAGAAATAACAGCATTTACAGGACATGCACAAGCTCTAAATATGATCTGGTATAGTATGAGATGCTCTTCATATTGTAAGGTTTGTTTTATCCATTATATTATTATAAATATTGTATAAAGATGTACATACTAAGTTTAAATCTATATTTATTTTGGCCCAAAACCAATATTGTCATATACTGCTTCACTGAAAACATCTGCTTCCAGTATGTGAGATCAAACACAGATAACATATGATATCACCGTTACATATCCCTTATATATAGGCTATATAAAAACAATATGGAAACATACACAGTTCATGAATAAACCATAAAACAGGTTATTCTTCATTTGCCATGGCATGTGGTGTCCCTCTGCTTTGCAGAAGTTGAAATTTAAAATGCCAAGAAAGCATAAAAGTTTACAAATTTGAATTCTGTATAATAAAATACTGCTGAAAGTCATTTTTGACTTTTACAATATGTAATTGTAATTTAAAATTTTAACCCAAATGACGTAGCTATTTTGTGGCTACAGATTTAATTTAGGATGTTAAATTTTATAAATTGTTTTAACAATATGTATTCTAAGAAAAAAAAAAAAAACAGTCCCCCAACTTTATAGTATACAGGTGCATCTCAATAAATTAGAATGTCGTGGAAAATGTTGGGTATTAAATAAATTCAGTGCACACAGACTGAAGTAGTTTAAGTCTTTGGTTCTTTTAATTGTGAGGATTTTGGCTCACATTTAACAAAAACCCTTTCTAATCTCAACAAATTAGATTATGGTGACATGCCAATCAGCTAATCAACTCAAAACACCTGCAAAGGTTTCCTGAGCCTTCAGAATGGTCTCTCAGTTTGGTTCACTAGGCTACACAATCATGGAGAAGACTGCTGATCTGACAGTTGTCCAGAAGACAATCATTGACACCCTTCACAAGGAGGGTAAGCCACAAACATTCATTGCCAAAGAAGCTGGCTGTTCACAGAGTGCTGTATCCAAGCATGTTAACAGAAAGTTGAGTGGAAGATAAAAGTGTGGAAGAAAAAGATGCACAACCAAACGAGAGAACCGCAGTCTTATGAGGACTGTCAAGCAAAATCGATTCAAGAATTTGAGTGAACTTCACAAGGAATGGACCATCAAGAGCCATCACACAAAGACGTGTCAAGGAATTTGGCTACAGTTGTCGTATTCCTCTTGTTAAGCCACTCCTGAGGCGTCTTACCTGGGCTAAGGAGAAGAAGAACTGGACTGTTGCCCAGTGGTCCAAAGTCCTCTTTTCAGATGAGCAAGTTTTGTATTTCATTTGGAAACCAAGGTCCTAGAGTCTGGAGGAAGGGTGGAGAAGCTCTTAGCCCAAGTTGCTTGAAGTCCAGTGTTAAGTTTCCACAGTCTGTGATGATTTGGGGTGTAATGTCATCTGCTGGTGTTGGTCCATTGTGTTTTTTGAAAACAAAAGTCACTGCACCCGTTTACCAAGAAATTATGGAGCACTTCATGCTTCCTTCTGCTGACCAGCTTTTTGAAGATGCTGATTTCATTTTCCAGCAGGTTTTGGCGACTGCCCACACTGCCAAAAGCACCAAAAGTTGGTTAAATGACCATGGTATTTGTGTGCTTGACTGGCCAGCAAACTCACCAGACCTGAACCCCAGAGAGAATCTATGGAGTATTGTCAAGAGGAAAATGAGAAACAAGAGACCAAACAATGCAGATGAGCTGAAGGCCACTGTCAAAGAAACCTGGGCTTCCATACCACGTCAGCAGTGCCGCAAACTGATCACCCCCATGCCACGCCGAATTAAGGCAGTAATTAAAGCAAAAGGAGCCCCTACCAAGTATTGAGTACATGTACAGTACATGAACATACTTTCTAGAATGCCAACAATTCACTAACAATGTTTTAATTGGTTTTATGAAGTATTCTAATTTGTTGAGATGAATTGGTGGGTTTTTGTTAAATGTGAGCCAAAATCATCACAATTAAAAGAACCAAAGACTTAAACTACTTCAGTCTGTGTGCACTGAATTTATTTAATACATTAGTTTCACAATTTGAGTTGAATTACTGAAATAAATGAACTTTTCCGCGACATTCTAATTTATTGAGATGCACCTGTAAATCTTCTCATGTGTTCCACAAAGAAAGTCATAGAGGGTTGGAATGACATTCTGGAATTTCTGTCAACATTAGTGATTTATTGACATTTTTTGTCTTGGAGTTTTGTCAACTGCTGGGCAGCAATTGATTTTCTTTTTGTTTTTTTTCTTTCTTTTTTCTTTTCTTTCTTTTTTTTTTTTTTTTTTTGCTGAACTGGCAATACCACCCAAGAAGACCCAGAACATATCTGTTGTAAATCTTGGACTGAGGTTGCATTTAGTGTCCATTTTCCTTGTGGTTCACTGGTAGCTCTTACTTGGTTCTCTTGTGTTCAAGCTGTTCAAAGTTAAGCTTTTCTATGAGCTCTATTCATCCCAATGAGGGACTGCATACGTTTATACAATCCAGTCGAACTACAGTTAACAGTTTACTCTGTAAGACATAATCAAGGAAGAAGCTTCTGAAAGGATGCAGATGCAACATGTAATCCAAATGGCATCACTGTAGAATGAAATAAACCTTGTGGAGCAATATAATAATGGTTTGCAGACTTGCACTGCAGGAATAATGCAATAACAACATATGATTTATAGCCCAAATGTATTATTTATTCGTAAAAGGGCATTCCCTGCATTGTGTGTTAAAATTTTCATGATAAAAGTATGCAATAATAAAACCCAGAATACTGCATAATTCTGAGTCACCTTACAAATAACAGATTACAGATGTTTAAAAAAAGACCCAGCATGACGCATCATATTTGTTGATATTTCAATTAAATTAAGGGCTTTCAATTGAATGAAAACAGTCATGTCGGAACCACTGGGCAACAATCCAGCATATTGTGTAATAGTGCTTCAGGCAACCCGAGTTTGAGTCCAAGTTTGTTGTCCTTTCCTGATCCTGCTTCCTTCTGTCCTCTCTTATCACTTCCTGTCTCTGCTTCTACTGTTCTATCATAATAAAGGAATAAATGCCAAATATATATACAAACCCGATTCCAAAAAAGTTGGGACACTGTACAAATTGTGAATAAAAACAGAATGCAAGTTCGGAAGGACAGAAGGAAGTTTCAAATTTCAATATTTTATTCAGAATACAACAAAGATGACATATCAAATGTTTAAACTGAGAAAATGTATCATTTTAAGGGAAAAAATAAGTTGATTTTAAATTTCATGGCATCAACACATCTCAAAAAAGTTGGGACAAGGTCATGTTTACCACTGTGTGGCATCCCCTCTTCTTTTTATAACAGTCTGCAAACGTCTGGGGACTGAGGAGACAAGTTGCTCAAGTTTAGGAATAGGAATGTTGTCCCATTCTTGTCTAATACAGGCTTCTAGTTGCTCAACTGCCTTAGCTCTTCTTTGTCGCATCTTCCTCTTCATGATGCACCAAATGTTTTCCATGGGTGAAAGATCTGGACTGCAGGCTGGCCATTTCAGTACCCGGATCCTTCTTCCACGCAGCCATGATGTTGTAATTGATGCAGTATGTGGTCTGGCATTGTCATGTTGGAAAATGCAAGGTCTTCCCTGAAAGAGACGACGTCTGGATGGGAGCATATGTTGTTCTAGAACTTGGATATAGCTTTCAGCATTGATGGTGCCTTTCCAGATGTGTAAGCTGCCCATGCCACACGCACTCTTGCAGCTCCATACCATCAGAGATGCAGGCTTCTGAACTGAGCGCTGATAACAACTTGGATTGTCCTTGTCCTCTTTAGTCCGGATGACATGGCGTCCCGGTTTTCCAAAAAGAACTTCAAATTTTGATTCGTATGACCACAGAACAGTTTTCCACTTTGCCACAGTCCATTTTAAATGCGCTTTGGCCCAGAGAAAACGCCTGCACTTCTGGATCATGTTTAGATATGGCTTCTTTTTTGACCTATAGAGTTTTAGCCGGCAACGGCGAATGGCACGGTGGATTGTGTTCACCGACAGTGTTTTCTGGAAGTATTCCTGAGTCCATGTTGTGATTTCCATTACAGTAGCATTCCTGTATGTGATGCAGTGGCGTCTAAGGACCCGAAGATCATGGGCATCCAGTATGGTTTTCCGGCCTTGACCTTTAAACACAGAGATTGTTACAGATTCTCTGAATCTTTGGATGATATTATGCACTGTAGATGATAATAACTTCAAACTCTTTGCAATTTTTCTCCTTTCTGATATTGCTCCACTTTTTTTCGCCGCAGCATTGGGGGAATTGGTGATCCTCTGCCCATCTTGACTTCTGAGAGACACTGCCACTCTAAGAGGCCCTTTTTATACCCGATCATGTTGCCAATTGACATAATAAGTTGCAAATTGGTCCTCCAGCTGTTCCTTATATGTACATTTAACTTTTCCGGTCTCTTATTGCTACCTGTCCCAACTTTTTTGGAATGTGTAGCTCTCATGAAATCTAAAATGAGCCAATATTTGGCATGACATTTCAAAATGTCTCACTTTCAACATTTGATATGTTATCTATATTCTATTGTGAATAAAATATAAGTTTATGAGATATGTAAATTATTCCATTCCTTTTTTTACTCACAATTTGTACAGTGTCCCAACTTTTTTGGAATCGGGTTTGTAAATAAGATTATCTTATATTTATCTTTAAGAAACATTAAAAAGTATGCACTCTAAGTAAAAGTCCTTTTTAAAATGCTAATCCAATTCATATATAAGGGGAACTATAATATCACAGACATTTTGGCTGAAAGCCTTCTTTAGAGTGCATCCTTCTTTTTTCTTTTTTGGTTTTGCTATATAAAATGTGGTCTAGATGCCTACATTAGCTAGTAGAGTGTGATGATTGCACTGATTTAAAAATATAACAAAAAAATAAATAAAAAATACTGGGAGAATATAGTCTGGCTAGATGAGACAACAACTCTTTGGATGCAATAATACACCAAACCATGTTTGGAGGTCAAATGGCACATCACCCCAAAACATCATGGTGTAGCACTGGCAAAATTCATATAATTGAAGGAAGGATGAATGGAAAAATGTACTGAGACATTCTTGATAAATATCTGCTGCCATCTACCAGGATGATGAATATTAAAACAATGGTGGACATTCCAGCGAGACCATGATCCCAAACACACAGCCAAGGAAACTCTCAATTGGTTTCAGAGAAAGTAAGTGAATGGCCAGGCAATCACCTGACTTGAATCCAATAGAAAATCTATGGAAAGACATAAAGATTAGAGTTCATAGAAGAGGCCCATGGAGCCTTTGAGATTTGAAGACTGTTTGTGTGGAAGAATAGGACAAAATCACACATGAGCAATGCATGCGACTGGTTTCTCCATACAGAAGGCATCTTCAAGCTGTCATTAACAACAAAGGATTTTGTATGAAGTAATAAATACATTTCAGTAAGCGTGTTCAATACTTTTTCCCTGGTTCATTCCATTTTATTACACAGAACTTAATTTCAGAACTAATTTTTTTCTTTTTCTTTGTATGTATGGATTACTTGGGTTGTTACCGACATCTGGTGAAAATTTCATGTAAACAGCACCTTTAGAAATATATTTACTGAGAAAAATGGTGATGTGCACAATACTTATTTTACCCACTGTATATAAATTGTGGAGAAAAAAACTAAATGAATATAAATTATGACATTACTTTAAAGGTTTATAATGTCAAAAAAACTGCATTGATAATCAATAAATATTTTGAAATGATTTCTGAAGGAATATGTGACACATTCAAATGAAAATTTCCTGATAATTTACTCACCCCCATGTCATCCAAGATGTTTATGTATTTCTTTCTTCTGTCGAAAAGAAATTAAGGTTTTTGATGAAAACATTCCAGCATGTAGTAGACGTCATGGACTCCAAATGGTTGAAGGTCAAAAGTACAGTTTCAGTGCAGCTTCAAAGGGCAATAAACCATTCCAGAAGATGAATAAGGGTCTTATCTAGCAAAACGATTGGTCATTAAAAAAAAATTAAAGTGTATATGCTTTATAAACACTTTTCTCTCACTTCTGCCGACTGTCAAAACCGGAAGCCGCTCCAACGGATGATGTAGCACGTCGGCGTTGCGTGATTGGTGACGAGTGCACAGAGAGAACAAAACAAAACGCTGTTCATGAATTAGAACCACAAAATGAGGATTTATTAAGGAAAATTTCGGAGGAATTTTATATAAGCCAAGAGGAGCCATGTTGGAACACAAGTGCTATTTGCTTACCTATATATAGGTTCAAGATGACAGATGGAAGGCCATAAAGAAATTAGAAATGAAAGTCCAGCTGATCATATCCTTCTGAAGCTCAGAAATTCATCTTTGTTCTCCACTCTTATCATTATTATTATTATTTATGAATTTCTCTGATACCATATGACAGTTTTAAGACAGCCTGGACTTTCTGATGAATACTCTTTTATATTATTATTTAAAAGTATTTTATATTCGCCTTTAAATGTAGATTAATTCTTATTCAAAATCATTCTAAATAACATTTTGATTTTAGGTACTTCTAAGAATAGTTTAATAATATTATTGTGACAGAGAACATTACAAAAATTAGCACTGAGCATACAAATTATTACAGAATTTTGTATTGGTCTATATAATTGTAATAATAATGATAATAATACATTTACATTAAGCAGATGCTTTTATCCTAACATGTGTTCCCTGGGAATTGAACCCACAACCTTTTGTGCTGCTAACACAGTGCTCGACCACTGAGCCACAGGAACATTATTATTATTATAATAATAATAAGTTAGGATCAGATAAAAGTTTGGGATCAGTAATTTTTTTTATGTTTTTTTTCTTTTAAAGAATCTTCTTATGTTTATCAAGGCTGAATTTATTTGATCTAAAATACAGAATTATAAATTTTTAATATCTTTAACATTTAATACATTTATAATATATTCTAATTTAATATATATTTTAAAATAAAACTTATTGCTGTGATGCAAACCTGTAATTTTCAGCGTCATTACTCCAGTTTTCAGTGTCACAATAAGCCCATTAATATGCTGATTTATTATCAATGTTGGTATCAATGTAATTTATTTATTTATTTATTTTTTGTAACCTGTCATACTTTTTTTCAGGATTGTTTGATGAATAAAACGTTTTCTTTTTTAACATTAATAATTTTATTCAGCAACATTGATTTACATTGATAAAAAGTTATAAAAATATTTTCTAACAATATAAGTCTCTATTTTGATATCTTAAATAAATGGTGTTCATTTGAACTTTTTATTCATTGTTATTTTTTGTAACATTATAATATCTTATTTCTGGTTCTCAGGCAAATGTAAAGAGAAGAACATCTAAACATTAGATTACAAGAAAGTAAAACAGAGAAAGTGAAAATAAGTATGACTTTGACAATGCAGGAGAGGATTGTGGAGGTAGAGAAAGAGAACGAGTGAATGAGGGGCTAAGAAGGAGCGATAAGCAGACCTGTGGGTGATGTCTTCAGATGTGGTTTCAGTGTGCCGATGGTCACAGCTGACTGACTTCACTACAGACTGAAAATCTCCTTAGTCCAATATCTCTCTACAGCCTGCTAATAGAGACTGTCACTCAAAGCTCTGAAAAGCAGCGCACACACACATGCGCACACATAATCATACTCTCTCTCACACACACACACACCAAGATCCTGGCCATAAATCAATGCCTCGCGAATGAATGTGAGAGGAATATGAAGCCGGACTGACTCATTCACCTCAGTTTTAGACACCTCAAGAAGATGAGAAGATGACAGCAGTCTGACCTATAGCCAATGAAACACTCATGGCTCTATGTCAACCTAATTCAACAAATTCAATCTAAAATCCCTATTTCATGTTGTGCCATCACTCTATAATCCACCAGACGTTAAACAGGGAATATTTTTAGCGAGAAGATGTCATACATCATCTGATGCAACATATATTGTCTTCACATGATTCTTAATATGCTTTGAGTGGATGAAGAGTGGAACGCAGATCAGCGTAAGTAGCTACTTAAGCACCTTAACCACTGCTTTAGGAAGTGCAGACGCATTCTGTTAGCTGACGGTTATCACAGGAAACCGATAATTGGATGTCAGTAGTGACTTTCAGGATGGAGGAGGAATTGAAGCTTGAAACCTGAAATAATGTGTTGCAAGGAAATGTGCTGTGGCTGATTAGTGACGCTTGCTAACGCAACCATCTGTTTTACTGTTGCTCAGCGGCTTTACCCAAACCCCTAACCCTAAGTATTCAACTTTGTTTCATAACTCACCCCACACGGTTTGAGTTACAGACATGAATTATAGCTCAAACCATGATCAGACTTGTGATTTGTGATCTTATGACAATAAGACGGGTGAAATATGACATTTTAAGGAGGGATCTGAGCCATATCTACAGAGAAGAATATCATAGATTGATTGGGGTCATTTTGCCAGAAATATGAGTTGTTCATGCATATTTTTAAATGAACATGGAGAAGGAAATAATTTACTAATCTTGCATCATTTATTAGTCATTCAGTTTAAGCATATTTCAACTGACAATATAGAAGTAATTATGAAATTACATACTTAAAGGGATAGTTCACCCAAAATTGAACATTCTGTCATTAATTAGACCTCTGTTCATCTTCGCAAATTAAGATATTTTTGATGCATCCCAAGAGCTCTCTGACCCTCCCATAGACAGTAAGGATTCCTTACGCAATCAAGGCTCAGAAACGTAGCAAGGAGATCGTTAAAATGTGTGACATCTGGGGTTCAACCGTAATGTTATAAAGCTACGAGAATACTGTGTTCGACAATTCGTCTCCTCCGTGTCACCCTGGAACCATTTTGGAGAGTATCACATACGTAAACAATGTATTCGTCTCCTCCGTGTCACCCTTGCGCCATTTTGGAGTGTGTTAAATTCGTAAGCAATGTATGTTGCGTATGTATGTGAGTTGGTTGTGACACAGAACAGCAAACCTTGTTTACGTATGTGATACTCTCCAAAATGGCGCTATAGGGTGACACAGAGGAGACAGATTGTTGAATTGATTGTTCATTATAGTAAAACCAAACTGGCTAAAATATACCCAAATATAGATGAAACATGTGATCGTTGCAATGCATTTAAGGCAGATCTAACCCATATGTTCTGGTCATGTACTAAACTGAGACAATTTTGGTCTTCAATATTTGAAATTTTAAACTCCGCATTTAATTTAAGAATTCAGCCTAACCCAATAATGGCTTTGTTTGGAGTCACAGAGTGACGACATTCACATGAATACTTTCATTTGGGATGGGTTGGATTTTTTAATTTTAATTGTTAGTAGTTTAATTTTTTTATGGTGGAAATCACCAATGCCACCTAAATTGTCACTATGGCTTAGTGATGTAATGTTTTTTCTAAAAACTGAAAAAATCTAATATTTTCTCAGAGGATCAACCAGAACTTTTTACAAGACATGGGATCCTTTAATAATCTATATAGAGAAGAATGTACTCCTCCAACTTTGAGCCAACAACCCCCCTACATTGAATACATTGACCCCTCCCCTTCTCCTATAGGTTTTTTTTTTTTTTTTTTGGTTTTTTTTTTTCTTTTTTTTTCTTTTTTTTTCTTTTTTTCTTTTCCTTGTTCTTTATGTTGTGGGTAGAAAAAGTAAAAATGAATGCCTTTGAGAGTGCCTCTGTCACTGAATACTTTCAATGTACCTTGTTCTGATAAAAATATAAAAAAAAAAAAAAAAAAAAAAAATCTTAATTTGTGTTCTGAAGATGAACAGAGGTCTTACAGGTTTAGAGAGTAATTGAGGCAAATGAGTAATTAAAGACAGAATTTTCATTTTTGGGTGACCTATCCCTTTAAGTGGGTCAAAAAAGCACTCTTAAGTTCAACTAACTGCATTTAATATGAACTTTAACTACAATACTATTTCATTTAATTGTAAATAACATGCAGTTTGGCATCTGAAAATATTACATTCAGTTCATGCTTTAGTATATACTTTTAACGTATATTATTTCTGTAATAAGTGGTCTACTCATACATTTAAAGTATGTTAAAGTTGTAAGTGTTTTCAGTCACTTAAACTGTTGAAATGTGCAGTTCACAACCAGGCACAAATAATGGGTAACACTTTAACAAAACAAAGTTTCATATGTTAACACTACTTAATGCAGTAGCTGACATGAATTTATAATAAACAACACTTTTACACCATGTTGTTCACTTTAACATTTAACTAAGGTACAGAAGCTGTCACCCTTTCAAAAGGTACTAATATGTACCTTTTAGATATGCATCCATTAGGGATAAATAATGTGCAAAGGTGTGCCTTTTGAAAAGATACTGCTTTAATGACAGCTTTTGTACTTTCTTTAAAAGAGTGTGTAAATGAACATTAATCAGTGCAATATAACAAACATTAACAATGAACATTTATAAATTAACATTACATATGGCATGAAATGAAATTCACTCTATTTTCTGTTAATAGTATTATTATGAATGATTAATCTGTGCATGTTAATATATATATATATATATATATATATATATATATATATATATATATATATATATATATATATAATTTTTTTTAATTTGTTTCTTTAATGAAAATTACAAATGTAAAAATAACTGGTTATATCTGGTTTTTCCAAAACAGAAGAAATTATCTGTAACTACTTCCATTTCATGACACGTTTAATCAATGAATAAATATTATAAAAATGTTAACCATTTTGTGGAATTTTACAGGTTAATTTAGAATAAACTATTTTTCTTTCAAGTAAAATGTTCAATAATAGGAAGACTGCAGAGAGTTGGTCATGTCTAAACTTTGCAGCTCCAAAAAATAAAAACAGCTTTTATTAGGCCACTGATATTACTGTCTTCATCTCATATGAGGCTACATGTAAAACTTGTTTTTCAAAACTACTATTCATTTTTAATTGTGTAAAACATAT
This sequence comes from Cyprinus carpio, assembly GCF_018340385.1. NCBI lineage: Eukaryota > Metazoa > Chordata > Actinopteri > Cypriniformes > Cyprinidae > Cyprinus > Cyprinus carpio. The sequence continues at coordinate 22,803,035 of NC_056604.1, forward strand.
TTATAAAAAAGTAGTGAGTGTTTCTGAAGGTTATTACACAACACACATTTTTGTGATTATACAGAAAACATTTTTAAAAGTGCAATTATTTCACAGTATGATGGAAAATGTGATTTTACGGTGAATAACCCGAGGTTAAACCAAGGTTACAGCTTGTCTGTAATTTGTTAGCAGTTGGCAAAATGAGCCCATGCATCCTCATGAGGCTCGCTTCATCATGCGAAACAACTGTCCTTTTACATTTATGATGTAACGAGACGATGATGAGGACAAACGATCCATTCTCCTCTCTTTCTCTCCCTGCCCCTCGCACAGAGAGGAAATCTTGCATTCTCACACAAATTAAGGGCATACATTCCCACAAAACTCACAAATACATACACTGAAGAGCAGTAGCCAGACCGTGTGTGTGTGTGTGTCCTGAAGTGATGACAGCTGAGCTGAGAGATACACACGCCAACATAAATTCGTAATTCGTGCAAACGTGTCGCTGGGAGTCACTGGGAAGCTCCACAACAGTTGGTGTGACAATTCTCAGCAGACGCCCCAAACTCAACCACTACAGCCGCCCTCAGCTAGAACAGCAACCAGTCGTGCTATTGTTTCAGATCTTAATGTTCAAAATCATATATCAAATCAAGTGTTATATCAGCAAATTCAGCTTTATGTGTAGTAACTAACATAGAGACTTTGTGGTGGACTCCAATTGTGAAAAAGAAAGCATACTTTTTAAAAGAGAACTTATTACAGAAATAATGTAGGCCTACTCTAAACTGTATAAAATGTTGCATCTTAACTGCAATTAAATTCAAATGTATTATAGTTTAAAACTGAAAATGTTAAAATGCTTTTTTGCACCACTTATGTATTTATTCATATTTCATAATTTCATAATAATATTTATTTGAAAAGTTTTTGTTTACATGCTATATGTGTGTACTGTGTATATTTATTATGTATAAATAAATACACACACATACAGCATATATTTTGAAAATATGTACATGTATTTACATGTATTATACATTTATATTATAAATATATGTAATATATAAACATAACATATTTTCTTAAATATATACAGTACGTGTATGTGCGTGTATTTATATATAGGCTACATAATAAATAGACATGGTACACAGACATATCATGTAAACAAAAACTTATATTTGGGAAGTTTTCAAGTTTTGTCTGATTTGTTTTTCGGGCAAGATGTTATGATTGGTCAGACTGCCTGTCACTAGCCGGATTTCCATACAAAGTTGCGAATTTAACTTATGTGCAAAACTGGAATATCGCACAAAAAATTTGCGTTTCCATCCAACGAGTCAAAGAGAACAAACTCGCCACTTCCTTAAAAAACTGGCACCATACATCACTAAGAAAAGTAGGAGAAGCTACTGAATATAATAATTTTCCTATAAATTACTTGCACCTCAGAATGAGCAGACGAAACACAATGAATGCGGTTATTGCTTTCGGAGGTGGATCCTGCTGTTTGGGAACGCAGTCGTTTATCAGTTCCGGGAGGCAATTATACAGAAATACTTTAATGACAGAATTTGCTCTGGGATTTCCGAATGACCATAACAACATTTCAGATGCTGTGGAACAAGATCGGTCCGCTGGTTATTCAGGATTTACAGTCCCATAGTGCAAAGTCATTTGACTTTTTTGATGCGCTTGGTTGAATTTATTCGCAAAATGCATTTCCATCTCCCATTATTCGCATTAACCCTTTTTCGCACAAGTCAAAAACCACCTCAAGTGTGCGTAAAAACTTTTTTTTTTTTCGAAATTCAGCATTTCCATCACTCGATTCTGATGTGATACTTCAAAATGTGCATAAATGTGGGGTGATGGAAACCCAGCTAATCAAGCTCTAGAGTTATTTTAGTAGAATTATATCGTATTTATTACTTTTTATTTCCGTTTTAGGTTTAGATATTTTAGTCCATCATGTCAAACTATAAATGAAAATGTGAAATATTGTGGAACCCAAAAAAAAAAAAAGTTTAAGAAAAAAAAAAAAAATCATTTTTTTTTTAAATATATATTTAATTATAATGTTTATTTTAAGTAACTTTATTTTAAGTAACTTTAATTTAAGGAACTTATTTATATATTTATTCTGTTTATTTATAAATATATATTTATTTATATATACATTTATTTATACATTTAGTTTTAGTTTGTTTTAGTTAACTGTAATAACCCTGATTTGGGCCAGTAAGAAACAAGCTAAAACACCCTAGAAATGCCCTAGCAACCACAATACAATCAAAATATACACACATCAACACACTAAAACACCTTAGCAACCACAAATCAACCATTTGCAACACTTTACCACAATGGAGGCCATTTTCTTTCTGTCTTGCCTGCTGTTCTGAAATGCAAAGCATACTCATGAAGTCATCCCTGTGTATTTAGAGAGAAGAAGAGCTCATTTGTAGGTGATAATCAGAAGTAAGGTGTTGTTTAGGATAGCAGGGTCAGCTGATGCCAGAGCAGCACAGCATGCAAAATTGCTACATCTGTTTGGTTATGTAACCTTATTTAGATGACTATGCAGAAAGTGCTGGCCGCTTATTTAGCCAGCCTGTCGAGCCACATAAAGTCATTGTATGTGCTGTGTGGCCCTTAAGACATCTGCATCACTGAAAGATGCAAAAGCCATCGGCTCAAATGAACCCCTCAAACGCCGGCTTTTCTTCTCTATTGTTCTCTGTGTCTGTTTCCTGCTTTGTTCATGTGCACTATGTTAGCAGATCTGTGTGATGCATTAACCTCTTAGCACAGAATTATCTTAAAACTATGTTTCAGTTCAAACAGTAAAGCACTGTGCTCAAACGGCAAATAAATGAACATACAGATGGCAAAAAAAAAAAAAGTCCATATTCTAGTAAATAAATTGTTTCAATTTGTAAGACTAAAAACCTGTGACAACTTGCCCTGACATGACATTATGAATAATACTCTTTTCTCGAGATCACATTTCTATGTTTCATCTTTATCCTTACAATATTATATATAGTTTTAATGTTCAAAGCCTTTGTAGCTGTCAAATTTAATCAATCAATCAATCAATCAATCAATTAATTAATCAATCAATCAATACAGCAATATTGTGAAATATTATTGCAATTTAAAATAGCTATTTTGTATTGTAATATATTTTAGAATTTATTTCTGTGATCAAAGCTGAATTACTCCAGTCTTCAGTGTCACATGAACTTTCAGAAATCATTCCAATATGCTGATTTGCTGCTTACAAAACATTTGGAAAGAACAAACAAACAAACAAACAAACAAAAAAACCTGATCCCTTTGTGAGCAGTAATATATATATATATATATATGTGTGTGTGTGTGTGTGTGTGTGTGTGTGTGTGTGTGTGTGTGTGTTTGTGTGTGTGCGTGGAATTGGGTGAAATTTTAAAGATGGAAATCATATTTTGTTTTCTTTTATCACAGTATAATAATCAGTTTTAAATAATATAATATAATTAATATAATTAATATAAATATAAATTTATATATACATACCATATTAATGCACAATAAAAAGTAGCATTCAATTTAGAATTATTTATTATTTTAACTTTAAAACAGGGATCTAAAACCCTGCTCATGGAGAGCTGTCCTGCAGGGTTCAGATCCAACCCCAATCCAGCACAACACACCTGAACCCAATCATGGGCTTCAGAGTTACTAGAAAATCACAGACAGGTGTGTTGAAGCAGAGCTGGAACTGATGGGGCTTTCAAGCCCTCCTGGGAAGTTGTAATTATGCCATGAGATGAATTTATGTCACTTTGGTTGGAGCAAGAAGGCTATTCGTAAAGTTTCTGAGGTTCACCTGAAGGCAGTAATATAAGCTAGTTCAGAGTATCTGATATATTTCGACTAGTGCTGTCAAACGATTAATCGTGATTAGTCGCATCCAAAATAAAAGTTTTTGTTTACATAATATACGTGTATACTGTGTTTATTTATTATGTATATATAAATTCACAACCATACATGTATATATGTAAGAAAAGTATGTTACGTTTATATATAAAAAATATTTATAATATAAATTAGATGAATATAAATATATACATGTAAATGCATGTAAATATTTTCAAAATATATACTGCGTGTGTGTGTATTTATATATACATAATAAATATACACAGCACACAGATATATTATGTAAATAAAAACTTTTAATCATTTGACAGCACTAATTTTGACACTCGCAACATAAGTATTTAATATTTTTCCATGACTTCATTTTTCATACTTTTTAAATGCCTTTGTTGTTGGTTTAAAAAATTATAATCTAAGCAAAGAGTGAAATAATCATAAAACATTTCAATATTATTTTTGTACAAAAAATTACTTACATAAAAAAAAGAAACACATTAGAAATCAATTCTCAGTTTTTATCTGCGTTGCTTTTAGAAGAGCCTTTGGTTTAGTATTCAGGTTTTCTCTTTAGTTTCGGATGTTAAACCTCAAACACTGTTTTGTTTTTATGAACTTTTAGATTAGATGTATTTCTCACAGCCATGCAAGAACCATGAAGTTACAGATTTAAAAACAAATACCTTATTGATAACCAAACTCTTGGATGTAGAGAAAGACCTCTTTATGAAAGTTTTACAGTATATCCATTCAGTACCAAATGTTTGCTAAGGGCTGTCAAGCATCAGCTCATTTTATGAGCAACAATTCTGCTGAAGTCCAAGCAGGTGTCTTTCGCAGAAAAGTCATTATTTTTAGATTGCATATAATTCTTGCATAAGTCTTGCATTTGACATTTGCAATGTATTTTACAGTAAGTGGGCCAAGTTTAAAATTGGTCATTAATATTTCCAGTTAATTCATAGATAAAGGACATAAAAGGAATAATAAAACTTTACTTGGATATATATATATATATATATATATATATATATATATATATATATATATATATATATATATATATATATATATATATATACACTGTATATACAGCTAGTTGCTAAGGAAACATTTCTAATTATCATTTAGTTAAACTTAATGTACTAAAATAATTACAACAAACTGAAATAAAAATGAATAAAAATATGTATAGACATTGAAAAAAATTAAATTACAAAAACAACAAAATTACTGGGTCAAATTCTTAATTTTCATTTCTAGATGATTTGGGAACAGCAAGATATTTTAATAAACATAAACTTTTATTTACAAAATGACTGTTGCATGATATGTAAACATTTCTTTGCACAGTGCATTCCAAAGCTTCATCAAGATTATTGCCAGTAATATGAACTCTGTTGCAATCTTATTTACAGAATATACTATGGTCAGTGTGACCAGAAATTAAAGGAACAGTTTACCCCAAAATGAACATTCCGCCAACAATTACTCACCCTCACATCATTCCAAAGTATTCCTTTCTTTCAGTGTTTCTTGTGTGTTTAATCAGCAGCATCAGATTGGTGCAATATGTCTCGTTGCAGTGCAACAGAACATTTTCATTGCTTAATATTCTTTTTGGAGTTACTTTCATTGCATCTGTGTGTGTGTGTGTGTGTGTGTGTGTGTGTGTGTGTGTGTGTGTGTGTGTGTGTGTTTCAAAAGGTTCAAACGGGTTTGGAATGACATGAGGGTGAGTTAATGATGACAAAACTAATATTTTTGGGTGACTGTCCCTTTAACAGAAAGACGTATCAGGACACAGGAAAGCTAAATCATGACTCATTTTTGTTTGAATCTGATATCAGCACATGTACAGGTGAGAAATACACTATGCTTGTCCCGTTGATCAACAATTCGAGAGGTAAATGTCATTCTGGGGTGATTTGGGGAGCAGATTAGCAATCCAGATGAAGTAAATGATGGGTTAAGGCTGGGTTTAGGAATAAGCTTAGCCTTTTGTAAATCTGCCCTCTGAGTAAAGATGACTCCACATAGTGACATTAGTCAGAAGTGAAAGCTCACAGCCTGAAAAAAATACAGGTTTTAAATCAAGGGGCGAAATTCAGTGCAACTGCTAAAGGAGGATTTTCACAGTTCCCGCAGGCTGTAGCTGTTTTAAAATAGAGCTCAGGCTAAGGACTAGTCTATACTCAAATAAACAAGCAGTCATTTTGGATTCTTGGCAAGGTCACTCTCATTTTCCCAGATTCCCCTATAGCTTGAGGGAATCACATGGGTGAAAAATCTCACCAAATCGGTCAAGGACATTTCCATGTTGTGTTTCAATCTTGAATATATGGTAAATATTTTGTTAATTGAAAATGAAGATTAAGATTAAGTGAAGATTTAGGGAAGAATGGTTTATCATAATTGTCACCTTATTGTTTTACACACAGTATCCTTCCATAAATCACATGATATGCAGTATATGATTATTGCAGGATATGTTATATATATATATATATATATATATATATATATATATATATATATATATATATATATATATATACAGTATATAAATGTGTGTGTGTGTGTGTGTGTGTTTTGGCATTAATAGTAGATAAGCCAAGTATGGGTCTTTGCTTATATTACCTTTTAGTGCAAATCTCCTGATTTTTTCATTTTCTCAATAAATGCCTTTCACTCAACACTGTCAGATAGACAGTATACAAAATATTGTGGCAAATATTTATTTCAAATTTCAAATATAAATTTCAAATTAAGCATTGAACTTTGATTATGAATAAACTGAAATTCCACATATTTTTAACATGAACCTCCTCAGTTTGACAGAATATGTAGAATTTTTTTTTTCTTTCTTTCTTTTTTTAAAGATGTATGTATATTTTAACTTAACTATAATATATATAATCATATGCTCTAAGGACACTCTATGGGTTTTATGGAAAGTGAGTAATATTCAAATATCATATTTTGTGATCAAATAAAAAGAATATATGAATGGATAAGAACATTCTATTGATCATCTATTGATCATCTCTGATTAATTGAACTTGTTCTACTTTTAAAAGGAATGGCAGATTGAAATCAGTCAGCTAATGGAGTCTTGTAGTCTATCTTGGCTCACTGATGAAAATAGCAATAAATGCTGCATTGTTTGAGAATGTCATATGATATCATATTCCCACATCCAGAAATGTATTTTAGTTGCAGCTGCTTTTAAAAAAAAAACTAATATTGCATGCAAGTTGTAAATGATTTCTTTGCATAACTGTTAGTGGTGTTTAACAACAATATACACAGGGTATACATAAAACACAGTGCATTGTGGAACTCACAGATACTTTTGTAGAACACAAAGAACATTTTATGAGGATGTTAATGTCAGTACAGCATACAGACGGTCTGCTGACATAGATGTTGGATGTTGTGCTCTTGAACTAGTCACGAAACTCATGTCCTTCCCAAGGCTTACTCCTTTAGCTGACCCTTGTCTTTTTTATTCTTTCTCTCTTTCTCCATAGAGAAGTTGGTGGAACATTAAGCAATGACAAACAAGATTTTCCTCTTCTTCTTTGTCACTACTTTATTGAAAGATTAATTACCTTCCTCCAATATCACAAGATCTCATCAGCCAACAGCTGTGATTAGTTAAACAAATTCAGCCACTGTTTCCTATGTTGGTGATGCTGGCAAAGTAATGGTTCACCACTATGAGAGATTTTCACATAAACACTTTTTATGACCTATGTGGGTTTTCAGTGGATAGTAAAATGGAGTAGTTGGACAGAGTTTCCAGTTCCTGTACACCTCTGAGAAATCTCTTGTGATCCTTAGAAACTCCTTGGCATCCTGAATTGACCTAAGCTCCGCCCCTTGGTTATTGTTGCTTTCTCAGACCAAAGAGGTAAAAGCTATCCATTAAGCGTTTCCATTTATCTCAATGACAATTGCTTAGCTCACACAAGTACTGTATGTGATTTAAAACCAGCCAATATTGCTCATAGGCACTCAGTTGTTGATATAGGATTTTTAATCACTTTAGCCATAGAAGCCACATGACAAACAGCTCTGGAGCAGCAGGGAGATGATGCCATGTCCACACTGATTGACTGATCACAAGAACCTGCACAGTCCCAAATGTTTTAAGCTGATATAATCAGGCAAAAAAAAAAAAAAAAAAAAAAAAAAAAAATTCATTTAAAAAATCTATTTCTAGCTATTCAATTAAAACAATAGGCACTGGTCAAACTTCTACTATAATATAATGAAATATTTATAATATTACTTGCAAAAATTAATTTGGTCAGAATAAATATATTTTGCCAGTGATACATACTGTTGTAGTGGTTCTCACATGTGGCACCAACTTAAAAGAATAGTTCACCCCAAAATGAAAATGTTGTCATCATTTACTCACCCTCATGTCATATAAAAGTTTATTTTATTATGTTGAACACAAAAGAAGATATTTTAAAGAATTTTGAAGAACCAAACAGTTGTTGGTCCCCATTGACTTCCATAGTAGGGAAAGAAGTACTGTTTGATTACCAGCATTTTTCAAACTATTTTCTTTTATATTCAGCATAAGAAAGAAACTCTTACGACATGTGGGTATGTGAGTAAATGATGACAACATTTTCATTTTGGGGTGAACTATTTCCTTTAAGAAGTGAGTTTTGGTCAGATGTAAGAGTGAAAGTGTCAGATGACTCCTTTCTTTTTATTTTGGGGCATCAGATAAGGAATTTCACCTTAACGGTTAAAACAATAAAATAAGCAGATATTTTGTCAGCTGACCAGTCTGAAGGATTTATGGGATATCGGATAACTTGTAGTAACCACTACAATGCCTAGATGGTGTAATAACGCAATCTACCAGCAGGAGCTAACGGAATCATGTTAAGCGACCAGCCCAACACCGACTCCTTGGCTCAGACAAGCCTAACAGAACATTCTGTAGGAGCACTTCTAAAAAATCCAGATGTTTTCAAAATTTCCAATTTGTTAGATACAATCTAAACTATCTAATATAATAAGCTGACATTGATATAAAAAGTAAATATTTACTTTTAGGTTACTTTAAATAGTGATAAAGTATAATGTTAAGTTTTATCACTCATTCTGCCCAGCTTATAATTGTCTGTAATTACTTTAATCACAGCTCGACTCGATTTGAATATTATTGTTTTGATATATTGTATGGCATGTATTTAATATTTTCCTTTAGGTTAAGTGAAAAGTAAAGATGTGAATTGTTTGAGTTTGCTTATGTAAAGCTATAAAAGTTAAACAATTTGAACCTCACATAGCTGCATTACTGAGTATGCCCTCTAAAGTGGCACTGTGGTAGGAGGAATACCCATAATCCCTTATTTGATCAGAACATGGGAAATTACAAAGATGTGTACATTAACTGTTATTTAGAATTAAATGTTGACAATATATTTGTGTTTTTGATGTTTTAAATTTTCGAGTCACCATTAGTGTGATTTGTGTTGTTTTTAGTTAGGTTTGCCCAGTTCTTTGAATTCATCTATATTATCAACAGCGAAGCAATTTTAAGTGTATTAACTGTCAGGGCTAGACAGTTGTAGGAACTTTTTTCCTATAGTCACAATGTTGTGGATGTAATGACAGATCTTTTTTTTTTCTGTATAGTGACATACAATTGAGTATTCTGTCTAGACGGAGGAAGTTATGAATGTAAGACTTCGATTGTAAGAAAGGGTCAGGTATTAAGTGATTACAAAATGATTGGTGAAGTTCAGCATAGTTGATTCACCAGAATATTGTGGCATTTTCATTAATTGAGACCATTTAATTAAAAATAACAATGTCAAAAAAAAAAAAAAAAATGAAATGAAATGAAATAAAATAAAATTAAGTATATGTAAGGATAAATTGTTCACAGTAACATCAATAACACACATTTAGAAAATGCATCTTATTATAATTTAAAGTTATACTGATAGTTTATTTAACCAAATAATCAACGTTCAACAAATTCTTAATGTTGTGTCAGATGTTTTTGCTTAGGAAGCTTGATTTAACTTAAAATAATAGTGAACAACCACTCTTCCTCAAAAACTACTTGGTACAACTAACTACTGAAGTTAAGAAAATCCCAAAATGTTTTGCAGCTGCTTACCTCATATAACTTATCTTTTGTTATTTTTCACAGTTGAATGAATCACAAATCTCTGTGAATAGACTTTCAGTAAAATAGCACAAGTTAGTTTGAAACAACAGTTGCTATGGTAGGACTGGTCAGTAACAATTTTAAGGTGGGACTTAGTGCAGGGTCAATTGTTTTGCAGCTCCTAATATACGTGACATCAGAATCAGAAGTGACCACAGTTTGTCTCTAGTGGCCAGAAATTTCATTTTAAGGCCGCCCATCAATCTATTCCTCATATTTGTCCTCATGCTGGCAAGAGGAGAGCCTACAGGGCCTTCACAGAAGGTCAGCTTGCATCTTCTCCGGCAGCTGACTCACAGTCACCTCGCTGTAGGATGTACCAATCAGCACACAGGCAGTCCTTTGGGGCGGGGTCTGTTGACAATGAAGGTACGCCTCTGTGCAATGAAGACAAGCCCCATGGCTGTCCACCAGGCCATTGGAGAGTCGAGTGGAATTGCTAGCATCCTTGTTGCAGTGTAGAGATGTTTGCCGTTGAAGATCCTTCTCACCAGGCACAGGGCTTCCTTTGCATGGGCTGGAACATATTCGTTTTCGAATCTGAGCGGTGTCCCTGCTCAGAGATTTGCGAAAGTTGGGCTTGAATACCAGGTACACCACAGGGTTGTAGATGGTGGAGGATTTGGCAAAGATAGCTGCTAATGCAAAGGCTATAGGGGGAACCTTACTGGGTTCCACAAATGCGGCCCACATTGCCACAACAGCATAAGGGCTCCAGGCGGTCAGGAAACCGATGCACACCGCCACTGAGAGCTATGAAAGAATCAGAAATAACTCATGAGAATATTTCCACACTTTCTGGAGAAAAGAAGTAAATGAGTCATTCTTCACTTGCAGTTGCAAAGCACTGTTGTACTTTGCTACACTAGAAATTAAAACCCCCTGCATTCATTAATTTGATCCCTTAATGCAAATAATCAAAATGATGTGAAAATAAAGTCTTCCTTAAAATGGCTTGAAAATAACTCTACATCCTTTTCTCATTTAGTATATATACAAATCCATTATACAAATTAGTCCTGTCCTCCACTCATTTACACAAGCTTGGACTACCTATTCCACTTTCACTCTGTTAATTTATGTAGTTAATGATCTACAATATTGGATTTAGCCATATAAGTTTGAATTAGAAACTGATAACGAAAAAGAAGAGAACGAGCAAATTATACGGTCTCATCAATAAGTCCATGTACAGTATCAGAACAGTAATGCATTTAACATATCACTCTCTACAATATCAGACACGTAACAGTAATTGATATCATTAGCCATTGCTTCCTGGAGCCCAGTCTGAAAACATTTCTTTTTTTATGACTCTACATGTTATTGCACCCGGTTCCTTTAAAGGGGACCTATTATGCAAAAAAAAAAAAAAAATATCACTTTTAGAAGGCATTTGTACACATTTGTGCGGCTGCAGTGTGTGAAGACCAACAGCCTATAATGTTAAAAATCTACCCACTCATTTTTTATATAATACCAGTAAATCATAAACAGCCTCTCCAAACGAGCAGTTCCAGATTTCCCGCTATGTACATGTCACCTTAGGGAAAAAGTCCCGCTCGTTTGTGACGCTTTCTGCCCTATTAGCACAGACATATCCTTGAGTGAGAAGCAGCAGTCCACCATTACTGTCTTCTTGCTGTAATGTCAGCTGCTGAAGATATACAATGTCAGCGCTAAAGACGCATTAAGTGTCGTGTTTTGGGATGCACCAACGAACATAGGAGTCCCCATTGACTCCCTCCATCTGACACTGTGGTTAAATTTCCCAGAAATATCCCGGAAAAAAATCAGTAAAGTCCCCTGTATGTTTAGGGGATCAGTACCAACACTTCATGTGCGAACGTCAGCTCCACACAGTAAGTATAATACGTTTGTTTTCCAAATAGTCTTTTTGAAAGGGCCTTGGCACTCTGTAAGGCTAATGTTGCTAAAACTACAATTATCTCTGCCTGTTTTCACTGGTGCTGCCTTCACATGCTACCAGAATGATTGTAAACAGGAATATGGTAGTTAAAAAACTGCATATGAAAGCAATGTGAAGTCGACCCTTTGAATTTGTTTACCTCATAATCACAAGTGGGAATTATAAATAGCATGTGAAGGCACCATGAGACTAGTCTCAGACTCAGACATTACGCCCACGGACCGCTGGCTAAATGTCTGATGCATATGGGACACAAAAGTGGAAACACTTCAGGAGTGTCGAAGTCGTCATTGGGTTGGTTGAATTGTACAGGATTTCCGTGAGATGTGTGTTGCGTTCTTTAACGTTCCACCTCGAAACAAAGATACCGTGGCGCCAAATCCCCTCATGAAAAAAGAAAGCCGTTTTGTTTACAACTGTGATGACGAGAACTTACTGGGATCAACTAAACCCTGGATTTTCAAAAGTATATGAAATATTTAAAGTTTGTGGCATAGAATCTTTCAAATATGTCAGAGAGTTTTACAGAGAGTCTGTTATTGTGGCGACATTTCCACGCCATGTTGTTTGACATGTCGGTCAAACGGCCTCATGGGCGGGCCTTGGCCAATGAAAGCTGCCATGAAATCCAGACCTTCAGTCTGAAGGTCTGGCTACGCGAGACTACCATGAGACCAGCTACGTATGTCTTTATTTTAACTGCGTGACATGCTCCCCGTAAACACGCATTTATTATACACATTACAATCAGATGACTGACTTTAAAAAGCGTACATTTTGCTGTAAAGATAACAGGCTTGTACTAATAGTGGAATGTTTATTTGTTTGCCGGAGATTGAGCTCTTGAAGCTCCACCCTCTTCTGAAACGGGGCCGGGAGCACCAGCTCATTTGCATTTAACCTGTTAACATGCACCCCCATTTTGAGACTCAGAGCTGAAAATGACCTACCTAACTTTAAATTGTAACAGTTCCTGACTTCAGTTTGCTACACATACGATTTTGGTGTCTTTCGAAGGAAGACCCTTGGGCTTTACTATCTATCATCCATAGTTGATAATGCTCAAAAAGATAAAAAGTTATAGACACTGAAGTGCCTTGAATTTTTTTTTTTTTTACCACACTTTTTTTTTCATATAAAAATACATAGAATCAGTCCTGAAGCAATCCAGAAAAGTAATGGGTTGAAAGTCACATGTCTCACAAGTTTATATTTCAAATCTTTAGAAGATAGAATGAAAAATGAGATTCCTGAAACCATTTTTCTGAGACTATGTCTAGTCCCACGAGGAAAAATATTTTCCAAATGTATTCAAGGGTTCTTCAAACTATTTTAGTCATTATACATACCACTGCATAGTTTTTCAATTATAAAACAATAGACAGAATCTTAGACATCGTATACGTGATTTATTGAACACTAGAAAAATACAATAAGAATAATTTTTGAGTAATAAAAATAAATAAGAAAAAAATAATTAACTATGTATGCCAAGTACATACTGTGATTGCTAGACATACAGCATCCACACTGATAGCTGCTCATACAGTCAGTAATCACATGCTGATGGCTGGTCATACAGATGGTAATCATACAGATGGTCGGCCATATAGTCAATAATCACACTCTATGGCCGTTCATATAGACCGCATTCACACCGATAGCTGTCATACAGACAGTAATCACATGCTGATATGCGGTCAGACAGATGGTAATCAGTTACAGCCACATTCCCCACAAAACATACATACACATATATGAAAAATGTTGAAGAAGAAAAATAAAATAAAATAAAAATAATTATTTGTGCAAAAAGTCGATCGCCAGAATTCAAATAAACAATATTCCGCATATCTTTGACTTTTTTTTTTTTGGGTTGGTGGTCTTTTTGTTTTTGTGACTGTATTTTTTTATTCATATAGGGTATAAACAATAACTATCTCCGAAGAAATGAGACGTAAACAAAGGAATTACCATCCATATTACAACGTTATTGTTTCGTTGGACTAAAAGTGCTCTGTGGGATATAGAACTCTATGTTCAGTGGTCCTTTACCTTTCTAACTAAACCAGGATTTACAGCTGTGGATGCGTTTATGACTCGTTATTACGATGAATCTGGTACATACTGCATTTTGATTATGCATGTTTTGATGTATACTGCTAACACATATTTAGCAAATACATTCTTTATGAGCTTTCCATTGAAAGACAGCAATCTATCGTCGATGCTTGAGGCTAAGTCTTTTAGAATGATATACAGTTTGTCAAGATTAATTATGTCTCTTTTCATTGAATTTATTCATAAACATTGACACGTGCAAACAAAGAGTGTTCAGTGCGCCGGCATCCAGGTGTGGGTTAACAGGTTTAAAGAACATACACAAAAATCTCGCGTTTTAGCTCATACCCTAAAAGTGGCAATTTAAGCTATAAAAAATTATCTGTGGGGTATTTTGAACTAAAACATCAGAGACTTATTTTACATCTTGTAAAAAGGGGCATAATAGGTCACCTTTAAGCAATGATGCTTTGCACCTTACCTTCACAATAAGGATATGGGCATTTGTTGTCTTGGTCTGTGGCGACACATGTTGCTGTACTGCCTGCCGTGACCCTCGTACAGTGATGAGGATCAGTATGTAGGAGAGGAGGATGATGGCAAGAGGCAGGGCATAGCAGAAGAGGAAGAGACAGATAATGTAGGACATGGACAGAGCATCCTGGCCTGGTGCATACCTGAAAGAGAAGACAGGAAATATCAATGGTGATGATAATCAAGGGCACCTCTGGAGTTTCTAGGGCCTCTGCTTATTTCCTTGGGCTGAAATCACTGATTGTATGGTGATGATAATCAAGACCCCATCCTCCATTTTTTTTTTTTTTTTTTTTTTTTTTTTTTTTTACGGTGACCCTGATATGCCCTTGTTCATATGCCCAGATTGTTGTTGTTAGTGGGCCACCTGAGAGAGACTGAGAATTATTGGGGGTACAGGAGCCACAATCCCTGTGGCCTAATGGATAAGGTACTAGCCTCCTAAGTCAGGGACTGTGGGTTCAAGACCTATCTGTGGTGAGTTTAAGCAGAGTGGTTAAAGAGCATAGCCCAGAGGTTGATGAATCAAAACCATCCTCTGCTAAGACTTTTACACTTACGTAGATACTGAAGTCTTTCTGAAAGCAAAGCTGCCACTGTGCTATGCCAAAATCAGCCACTGTCTAACCAAAACTATAAAACGTAGCACTTAAAGGGATAGTTCACCCAAAAATAAAAATTCTGTCATTAATTACTCACCCTCATATCATTCCAAATCTGTAAGACCTATGTTCATCTTCGGAACACAAATTAAGATATTTTTGATAAAATTAGATTTTTTCTGACCCTAAAGGACATTGTTAAAATGGTCCATGTGACATCAGTCATTCAACCTTTATTTTATGAATCTACATAGGGTTTATGTATACTTAGAAGACTACCACAATGTTGTGCTGCTGACACAGGAGCTGGCATTTTGACGTATACGCTGTGCCTAGTTTGCAAGCAGAAGAATGCACATGCATGCATCATGGTACTGTCATGAATGTGTGTCAAAGACTGACACAGAAGAGAAGGAATTGTTGAATAAAGTTCAAGTCCCAACTGGGGTAGTTTAATCTTTGAGAAGGTTTAGTTAATGTGGGCCTAAACCTGTTCTGTGAATGGTAGGTGTGAAAGTGAAAGAATGCTTGGCCTATAACCCAGGGGTTGGCGGATCCTTTCCTTATAAAAAGGCTCAAACCCTAAATCAAGAGCATATTTCATGGTCCAGGTGTGAAACACAGTTGAAGTAGATGGCTATGTCTGTTGGCCTTGTTTGAATGTCCAGCTTGAAAGTGTCACTGGGCTGGCTGAACGAGACACAAAATTACTGGGGGACAAAAGAGACACTGCCTGATTTTCATGTCTGCACTCTACTGTCCTATAAACAAAGGCAATCATTTCTAAAAATAAAACCATAAAAAGAGTGGAGTAATTTTGTTAGAGAGTGCTCCATATGATCTCAATAGAACATGCAGTGCATTAGATTACTTTAAGAAGTGTGTATTTTTTTGATGATAAAGTACTACCTATCTCAGTTCATTTTGCAACTATAAATAAGCCATTTGTAGGTTGACTTTCCAAAAAGTGAAAAGTACATTGTAGCTTTGTGGCACTATAAAACTATCAAAGTGATCACATTTACAATTTTTCCTTGGCAGATGATAAAACAAAATCCAATATACTTGTACTTATTGAGGGACCCTAGCCAAATCTTGAGATCAGAATATCAGTCTCTAAACAGGAATAGGGCTCTTTTAACTTGGTTCAGTAAGCAACTACCCAGAACACACACAAACATACAAGCAAACACACACGCTTTTATGGTTTAGCAGGCCTTTGATGGCCAAACCAGTTGTATGGTGGTTTAAGGGGCCACACCTTTCCCAATGCCCTACAGAGATGATAAAACTATCAAACAATTAGTTGAATCTGGCTTAGAATTTTCTCTACACACAATAGGATGGTTTGTATTTATTTATTGTATGTGCCCGTTAATTAATTGTGATTTTTAGGGTCCTACCGGTTTATAAGGACACTCATTATAAATACACAAAACATGTCAGTTCCCTGGATTACAGAGACCAATATGTTTTACAGGGACATGTACATACACAACACACAAACATGACACTATACTGCATTACCGAGACCAAGGTGAATAAAAAGTACTGGATCTTAAACACAATACACAAACCACACATCTTCCAACGTTATAGGTAGAACGTGATTTAATAGCACAGGACAATACACAACACACAACATACAAACATGACACTATTACTGCATTACCAAGACCAAACTGAATAAAGAGTACTGTATCTTAAACACAATAAACAACCGCACATTTTTCAACATTATAAGGACTAGTGGTGTGCAGTGAAGCCAGTATTTGTATCTGTATCAATCACAAAATTATTTGTATCTGTATCTGTATTCGGATAAAACCGGAAGTAGGCAGAGCTTAAACCAGAACTTCGTACATTATTTAATAAGATTGTTACTGTATGTTTATGGTTTTACAGCCTATGTTTTTTTCGTAGTTATCACTGAACAAATATGCAGTATTTAACTTATATATATATTTATTTATTATATATATTATATTAAGTAATTTGCAGGTTTGGAAAACCTATGGGAAAAAAAGAGAACAGAGTATGGAAAAATATTTTTGTTATTTTAGTTATATTTAGTGTTCTAAAATATAAAATTAATAATTTCTAAAAAAAAAAAAAAAAAAAAATACACCGCCCGTCCAAAAATCAAAGCTAAAGGCGGTCCAACTAAATATTAGAGTGTGTGACTTTGTTTTTGGACGGGCAGTGTACATTTATCATACAAGTAGGAAGATTTCATGACAAACATTGAGTGATCATTTGAACACGACTGAATGAATTCAGAGCGCACACTTTCATTATGCAGAACTCTTTGAACGAGTCTTTTTTGAACTTCAATTAACAAATGTGAGTGTGCCACGCAAACCAGCAAAAGATAAGAAAGCAAACATGTAGGCCTAGTAGAAAATATATCTGTATTTAAGTTGATTATTAGCCTATACTCTTGACAGAGAGCTGGTTTGGTTTTTAAGAGACAGAGACGCACAGAGATGGCAGTGTGGCTGTTTGATTGGCAATCGCGCTGTGCTTATTGATTCGTGTATCATATCGTAGCCTATAAGGTTTAAATAATTGCCTTTTATATATACACAAATAGTAGAAAGACCTGTATTATTTTAGGTAATATTAGGCCCAGGGATTGCGCAAGTCGGGGGGCCGCCCGGGCCTGGGCCCGAGTAACTTTTGAGGTCTGGTACAAATTATGACAAAGAAAAATACATAGGCTATAGACTCATATGGATTAATCATTAAAAGATTGTGATCGCGATTCAAACACACACAATCTTGTTGATATGACTATGATTCCTCTATACGTAGCCTATATTATGAATTTAAAATCACAGTCACATCGGAATATTTAAACCTCACTGTAAAAAATGTCCTGTAGAAATTACAGTAACTTACTGGCAGCAGTTTGCCAGTAACTTACTGTAAATTAAACTTACAGTAAAAATACTGTATTCATATTTACAGTACCATTTAACTGCTGTAAATTTATTTACAATATAATATATTTTTTACTGTAAAACACAATGTTGTTCTTTTCTCCATTGATATATTTTAATACAATAAAAATATTACTTTACACTGAAATTTACTGTAATTGTTGTCCACTTTTACTATTTATTGTAAAACTGTACAAATTATTGTATTTCAACAGGTCTCAGTAGTAAAAACTATAAAAAGAATCAAAAGACTGTTTAACTTCTTTTATTGATTTAATTGTTCAATTGTAATACTTGAAATAACATTTTAATATTCTTGCAGATTGTACTTTCAGTTTTCCAAAAACTTGAAAACATTTCAATTTATACATAAAAGTTTCATATTAAGACCATTTAAAAATAACAGACATGAACAGATTCAGTCATAAGAACAATCTTAAAAACGTACAAATTCAGAAAACAACTTTCTGCAGCGTTGTGAGCAGGGCGGCCAGAGCGATTTTTGACGCTCTCGACGCCGGCGGTGTGAACGCACAGTTAGTAGCTTAATAGTTTTGCCAGCTGAAATCCAGAAACTCCTTAATGAAGGAGGATACATGAGGGTTCAAGCCAGAGTTCTTCCTTTGCACCATCTTCCCACTTATTTTGCTGACCTGGAACTTTGAGGAGCACTTACTGTTGTCAGGGTTAATCCTCACAATGAACCTTTACATAACAGAAAAAAATTGTTAGATCATTTGATGTGTAAAAATGTCTAACAACACAACCAAATACTCACAACACAACCAAATACAGAAATGCGCTGCAAATGGCACAGAACACAACGTAAATATTTCCAGGGGACCCCAATAAGTGACGAACCCGGATGGGGCATGCTTAGTGCTCAATGTCTACTTTTTTTTCTTGCAAAACATACAGAGATGACACGTTTATGACATACAATTTTGTATACAATATACAAAATGTAAAAAGAACATGAGGGTAAGACATTAATCTATACATCAGTAACATTGTAAAAAAAATTGCAATGTTATGTTAAAATAAGTTTCATAGGTAAGAAATGTAAGGTAATGTAGGGTCCAAAGATGAAACAGCAATTTTTAAAGTTGAGACACTCACACACAGATAAATAAAGCATATTATGAAAACTTTTTTTGTATAAAATGTATTTATTTGCAAAAGTTATGTTAACAGCAATAATAAGACTTAGATGTTCACAAAGACTGGCGAATTTGGTCGACACGAATGTACAGCTTTCAACACTGCATCTAGAATTCAGATCGTGCTGTTCTGATCTGTTCGGGTTTTTTGCGGCCTTTCTGTGTTTGCGGTAAATGTGAGACTGAAGGGCGGAGAGGCTTTGGAAAGTGCATGGGGATTCAGGCACTTTCTCCAATAACCTGAAGTTCGCCGTGTTTTATGCCCTTTGGCATATTTAATAAAGGCGTATAATGTCTCCACAGAGACGCCACAGTGTTTGCACACGAACATTGTGGGTTTTACTCCAGTACTATATGCATGACGTGCATTTATATGGGGTAATCAGTTAACGGCAAGCGATAATAGCAGAAAAAAAAGCTTTGTTGTTCGGCCAACAGTTCACATGAACACTCACTCAACACTCAAATGAACACTCAAAGATATAATATATGTAAAATAAAAGGAGTCATATTTGTACACACCTTTGCATCTGACTGGTTCTTCTCGCATCTGTGTGTCTTCGTTTTTTTCTTTCTCCAAGCGGGAAATAAAAGCTTTTCTTTTAACTGTCCTACAGTAAAATACAGTTCATTTTACAGTTAAATACTGTTTAATTTACAGACATTTCTAACAGTGCTGCTTTCGCGCAGCCGCTGATCCAGAGAGAGCAGCGCTCACCATTTAAGCTTTATATTTGAAACAGCTTCACAAACAGTCTACACAGTGGGTTACATTTCTGTGTTGCAAACATTAAATACGTATAATGAAAGTATTTTTTACATATTTTTATTTTTAATAGTCTCATTTATAACATTTTAGACTAATTTATAACAATAAATAAAACATTTAGAAACCTAAGTGAATTAGCCTATATATTATTTTGTTTTTGTCTAATTTTTTGTTTTCAGAATCATGGGAGAACGGTGATCTCTATTCTAAAAATCTATTATCCAGAGTCATAGCTTAATAAATAATATCTGGCATTTAACTTAAAAGCCTACTATTATTACTGTTTCTAATAGCCTATTAAAATGAAGACTAGGATGTAAAATATACAGTTTTACAGACTTTATGTAGTACAACAACAAGGATTTGGTACATTTATAATGCATTATAATCAAGCTTCTCATCCAGTGAAGTTCTGCACCCCCGGGCCCCCCTTCTTTTGGTACATTTTGCGATCCATGATTAGGCCTACATTTGCCAAGCTATAATTTCTGATAGATGCCAGAGTGGCAACAGCAATGCGGTGTATAATTTGTGCTCTTTTCATTCATAAAGTTTACATTCAGAGGAATTTAGAGGTTTGTGTAAAATATCGCACTGATCCCCTGGCTCGCCTGTGAATCTAGCAAACATCAGCCAAATATTTGGGCAGAATTATTCGTTACATGTTATTCGTTTTTTAAGCCATTATCTGTGCCTTTCGAATGAGGTATTCACTTTGGGCACACCCCTAATAGGGACCAGCATTTACTAGCACAACACAATACACAACACACAAACATGACACTATACTGCATTACCGATACCAGGGTGAAAATTTAAAATTAAGAGTACTGAGTACTGGATCTTTAACACAATACACAACAGAACTCACAACAGTAAAGAGACCAATGTCAATGTGGTTTAGAAGCAATTTAATTACACCTTTAAGTAACAACACAAAATATTTTTTTCTTTCAGTTTTTACCATGTTTTACAAGCATGGTATGCTATTTTAGTGAGAAAAATGACATCTATAAACTTCAAAACATTGACAATAAAACACTTGCGTAATCTTAAAAATAAAATAAAATAAAATAAAATGTTTTGGCATTATTGAAATGTCAAGAACGTAAACCATTTAAAACTGAAAATATTTACAAAACATTTAAAGTGCAGCTCATGTTGCGAAGTTGTCATTTAACAGGCACTGAAATGTATAAGATTAAATTACTCAACACGCTGTAACTAATGCAATGTGTAGAGATACAGCTTTCACCTTAAGGGACCGTTCATCCAAATATGACAATTCAGAAAACCCGTATGACTTATCCTCTTCAATGGAACACAAGGAGATGTTTAGCAGAAAGTTTCAGACAGCCACAGCTTCAGACATCAACAGCATTCACATTTATTACACCTTCTCCATACAGTGAATGTCAGTGGTGTTTGAGGATGAGACCAGCCAAAACATTCTGCTAAACATGTCCTTTATAATCCACTGAAGAGGATAATTCATACGGGTTTGGAACAACATGAGAGTGTCAAAAGGACAGGACCGCCATATTTTGACAAACTATTCCTTTATCAGTTAAACTTAAATTTCTAGTGTGGGATGTGATTAAAGGGATAGTTCACCCAAAAATGAAAATTTGATGTTTGTCTGCTTACCCCCAGGGCATCCAAGAAGAAGAAAAAGATGTGTTACGTGCCGGCTGTTGAGAACGCGGCCAGGACAATTCTGATATTATGTTGAATCAGAGGTAAAAAATTATATAAATACTGTTCAGTTTCTTGCACAGACTGATCGTTTCATGTCTTTACACGTCAATATATCGTAACGAGCCACAGGGTTTAATTTGGTGTTGTTTGTGTATGTTTTTTTCTCAAAACCATGAATCCCATTCACTTCAATTATATGACTGACAGACTGCAACGGTTTGAGTTAAATATCTTTGTCTGTGTTCTACTGAAGAAACAAAGTCACCTACATCTTGGATGCCCTGGGGGTAAGCAGATAAACATCAAATTTTCATTTTTTGTGAACTATCCCTTTAAGTACTGCTGCCATAAACAAGTTCTACACTATGAAAAAATACCTAAAACAACAACCAAACTGCTAATCTTAATAGAAGGGCATCAATGAGAACAGGATGTTACATCACTTCTTTTGGGTTTTTCTTTTCAAGCTAATTCCCCGATTTCTCACAAAGTCTCTTATGTTTTGTGCACTGCGTCTGGCCAAAACAGGATCCTCAGCAGTTTTACACTGCTGGCACTCAGTCATTGTGGCCAGTTTTCCTTTGGCTATATGTGCCTTAAAATGCTTCATGAAAGCTGTCACTTCAGCATTTGACTAGCACACTCTTTGTCCTCTCCGTGGGTTTTCTATTTCGTATTTCATCCTCACTCTCATTGTCTGTAAAAAAAAAAAAACATACTTTAGTACATTCTAACTAGTTTGTATTTACAGTGGAGATTAAAATTAGAGAAAGACATATACTTTCTTCAATTTCAAGTTAACTGCTTAGTCCAATTTCAAGTTATCCTAAGAGGAGAAGAAGAGCAGTTTTGAAAGCACATTTCATATATTAATTGTATTCTAAAGCACAGTAAAAATACAAATGAGATATGAAAAATGATGGATCAAAATTAGAGAACACTTAAAGCTCCAGTATGTGACTTTTGTAATTGACCACAAGAGGGCGCATTTCCAACAATAACAAAGGAGAAGCTTGATGACGCTATGAAGCAGGTGACGATGGGAGATGTCGTTTTTAATGCGTTTTCACCATAGCAATGTATCTAAATTGGATAAATCGAATCATGATCACGGATGAGGTAATTTATTCGTTTTTTGTATTACCTGTATATATGATTGTATTATTTTATGTCATCATAATTAATGAACTGCAAGGAACGTGAAATGTTATACTATATTATCCCGTTACAACTTACAGCTATTTGTTAAATGATTTGTTGGGTTAATGTTGTGCAGTGTTACGTGTTTATGGTTAATGGCGTGTTGTTTAACGTGCTCAAACAAATCGTTCTAAAAGTAAATTTGAACGAACATTTGCAAGTAATGACTAAATATATTTTTAACAACACATATCCGATTGTATTTAATTGTACTGCCATAATCTTGGTCACCACACGTGATAAAAATCCTTACCTTAGTATAAAGAGCAATATAACTTACGTTTTACTGGCACTTCAATACTCGCCAAAGAGTTATCGTGATCCATAACAACGACAACCAAACCATACGAGCGGCTATAACATAACCACCACTTCCGCAATTGACCATGTGATATTCCGGTGTGGTGGAACATCACATGGTCTACACCGGAAAAAAAAGTATAGAGCGGACATTGCGTCACTGAGAGGCGACATATTTTTTCCGGGACGGCCAGTTATTTAAAATCGGAATTTCTCTGAAATAAAAAAATCTTTGGAGACTTTTGAGATATTGTAAGTAAACAACTGGAGGAAATATATCACACTGTGCAAGTTATTTTCGGAAATTTTATTACAAAATTCCTACATATTGGAGCTTTAAGCCCCTTTCAGACTGCATGTTGGTCCTGTGCAGAAAATTGCCAGATCGCCTTCTGTGTGAATGCAAACACATCCCAGGATTGATTCCGGGATCGATCCCAGGTTGGGGACCTAGTAACATTGCCGGGTTCTGTCCCGGAATGAGCTCTGTGTGAACAAAAGCCAGAACCAATGCCATAAAGCGTGTGTCAAAGTGATGACATGTTATCGTGCAACCTTTTACCGGGTTTTTTTTGAAGGCAGATCAATGTTCACAACGAAAAAATATGCACAAACTGTAATGAAGCAGAGATCAGGTAGTTCCTCACTATCGGCGCTGAAGCTGAGATCATTCACCAGCTTAAGTGAAAGTTAACGTGCCTAGCGTTTTCGACTCGTACATTACACCTCACATCCTGATTATGGGACCTGTAAGGGTTGTGTGTGAAATCACGCACAGATTCCGGGAAATCACTAGCAGTGTGAATGAACCAAAATCTAATGATCTGGGAACAATTGCTGGGACACATTACCTGTGTATTATGGGGAATCTCAATGTGAAAGGGGCTCTCTAAGGTGACTGAAACCCTGCGACACCAGGTTGCTGGATGACCCTTTCAACCACTGCAGGATAAATTTATCGTTCTGTATCTGTGATTTCTAGAATATTGCTGCTTTACAATGACATTTATTCACTTAAGACCCCCAAAAAGTCCTGATCTAAACCCAACTGAAAATCTCTGGAACATCTTTGGCGACAAAGTTATGGCTAAGAAATCCACTACAGTTACCAAACTATAGAAGAGATTGGAGCAAGATCATACCAGTGCAGTGTCAGAAAGGGAGTGACAACTAGTGATGTCCTGCTGCCACAGATGTGCTGAAGTCACTCAAAGCAAGAGACTCTACACTTTCTACTCTTTTCTGAAGGCTGTTTTAATAATTGTAATCTTTTGTGAAACAGTGGTTACTGTTTTCTAATTTTGATCACTTTGTTTTCCAAAAAATAAAGGTTTTTGTCAAAATGTCAAATTTTTTGTCAAAAATGTTAGTATAACAGTGGTATACCTACAGCTAATATTCCTTCAAATTTTGAGCGATGAAGATTAACAACATTTCCAAAAAAGTCAAGTATTTATAGACTGTTCTCTAATTTTGATCACCACTGTACACTGATGGTAGTATTGTAATTTTAACACTGGTACCTTGAGGAAAAGTGGTTTTCTCAGTGGGCATCTTCTGAACAGCTGCAAGAAATCAGTTACATAATGATCAGGAAACTCAGAACTCAAACAGAAGAAACGACATTTCAAACAAAATATTCAAAAGAACATGGCCTGTTAAACATTATTTTCCAAACTGTCATTCAGGTTTGGCCTTAAAAATTATTTTTTAATTCAGTTTAAACATTTACAGCACATTATTATTCTTCTCGTTATTTCCCTGCAGCGGCTAATGAACAGGAAGTCTCGCACATTCACAGAAAACAGCTTGCTTCTGCGTTTAAAAAAAAAAAAAAAAAAAAAAAAGTTTGAAAGAATCGAATATTTTCTTACCTGTAATGACTGCTTTCCATTCCATTCATGACACTTTGAATAGCAGGACTTGTGCCAGGTGCCAGAAACTGGAGCACACTATGATAAAAATGTCATATATCAGGACATGTTCACCTGTTTGTTATTGCTGTATTCAATGGCCAAATTTAAGTGAAAATTTTATTACTTCAACAGTTACACAATGTTTAGTCGAATTCATAACATAACGCAGGTGAAAGACACTAAAATGAACTGATACGTATTTTTACAATTAAACAAGACATCATCCTAACATTTACATCTCAGTCCATTTACATTAACAGGCACTTTTATCCGAAGTGACTTACAGTGCATTCAGGCTAACATTTTTTACCTAACATGTGTTCTCTGGGAATTGAACCCACAACCTTTTGCACTGCTAACACAATGCTCTACTACTGAGCCACAGGAACACCACTGAAAGTAAAAGTAGCTGCACAAATACAGGAGTCCATTAACACTGACAGCTGTCAACTGAACACATTAAATAATAATAATTAATACCTTCTCTATTACAGAGTGTTCATTTCAAGAGTGGGTGGTTCAACCTCACTAAGAGTCTATTAAACATAAAATCAGACATTTGAATCTTTGGTTTAAATACAATAACAGCCTAGATCTCACAAACATCTTTGCTTCATATGATCATTCTCTTCCAGCCCTTACCTCGTCTAACCACACCACAATCATTATTGTCTGATGAAAGCTGGGTCTTAGGTGTTATCTAAAAATAAGGAAAAACACTTTACATACAGAAACACTTTTTCTAAGAGCTATAAAACAATTTTAATCCAACACAATGTGAGAAATATATCCAAGGAATTAATGCATAGACAGCCAATTGTTAATGTAATGAAATACCGATTTAAAATGACTTTATAATCTTCCTTGCATTTTAACATGATGATATACAAATAAAAGCACAACATTTATTTTTCAAATCAATTTTTCAATATTTAAATGTTACCCGAGGTAATTAATGTCTTTTTATGCATTACAATACATTTGTGTACTTTAAAGTACGTCAGATTGTGTGAAGCTTTACACCTGTATTATAAGGAGGAACATCATAACATATTGCTAACACAGGCACTATGTCACCAGAGTCTCGCTCATGCACAGAAATGCTTGAACTAGTTATTATTGAGTTACCTATGTCCCGATAATAAATAGTGTCTTCATAGACAAGACTTTTGTCAAACTAACACAACACACTGAGATTCTTCAGTCGTCAAACATCAAGAATATGTTATGATTGTCCTCATAAAACAGGTGTAAAGCTTCACACAAACTGACATATTGTAATGAACACACATGTAATGTAATACATGAAAAGTCATTAATTTTACCATGGGTAACATTTGACTATTAATACTTTCAACCTTTAACATAATCCAATAAATAATTGTTATTGTAAAGGTTTTCATACTGTGCAATGCCATGGCCACTCAGAATCACCATAATCATATGTGATTTCTTCACCAGGACAGATGCTCCTCATGGCATGCGGTTTACTGTCCACACGGATTGTCTTCATCCTGCTGTTTGGGTTAATATGGTCATCATTTACAAATTGCCCAAGGGAACCATCATCTTTGGGCTGCATCAACACTAAACAAATGACAGATAATCAGTACTGAAAACCTACAATGTGAAAATATCATTCTTTGGAATCTATCATTTAATAATCATCAAGCTTTGAGAATACATAACTGAAAATTATAGCAACATATGCACTACATTATGCAGTAAATAACTATTGACATGTCTGCCACATTTTCAGTCCAGTGGCTTGAGCTTTCTTCTTCACCCGTTCACCTCAGCCATTATTTGATATATCTGCTTTTATTGAAAAACACACTCAATAATACTGACACACTACATTTCATTTGACATGATTCAGTAAATTTGTTTTCACATGACAACTGACAGTTCTACTGGGACAGTAAGATTTTTATTGTTATTTATTATTATTATTATATATTTTTTTCAATAAGTCTACATTTAGTTGCATTTATTTGATCCAAAGTAAAGCAAAACAGTAAAAGTGTAAAATAATTTTACTATTTAAAATAACTGTTTTCTATTTGAATATATTTTGAAATGTTATTTATTCCTGTGTGTGAATTTTCAGCATCGTTAGTACAGTCTTCATCGTCACCTTATCCTTCAGAAATCTTTCTAATGTTTTTTTTAGAAGGTGGGGGGTATACAAATTAATACTTTTATTTAGCAAGGGTTATTTATTTTTATTTTTATTTATGATGGGGACTTTTATTTTGTTAAAAATGACATTTCTTTTTTTTATTAATTATTTTCTTATTAAATTTTTTTTTGTAAAAAAAACCTGAAAAATTCTACTCTGTTTTCAACATAATAATAATAATAATAATAATAATAATAATAATAATAATAATAATAATGTTTGAGCAGAAAATCTGAATATTAGAAGATAGTTTCTGAAGAATCATGTGACTGGAGTAATGATGCTGAAAATTCATTGATCACAGGAATAAATTACTTTTTTTTTTTTAAATATTCAAATAGTGAACAGTTTTTAAATAGTAAAAATGTCACAATTTTACTGTTTTTGCTGTACTTTGTATCAAATACATGGAGGCTTAATAAGTGAAGGCTCTTCACAGAATGTAATCATGACAACATATTATTATTTTGTATTACAGTTACAATTATATTGCAAATGAAAACATGTTAAAGGTGACAAATATTGCGGTTCCCTCTCGAGCTTTCACGAGACATCACAGAGACATTTCTCCGTTATGGGAACTCCTTCTCTTCCAACCTTTCTGAAGTCTTATTGGCTCACGCCAGTCCAAATGACTGGCCAATTGTCATGATGTATGCAAATCACATGCAAATACTGAAAAGCTCAAGAGGCAGTATAAAATGTGGTACACGCAACAATTCTTCTAGAATTTAGCTAGAATCTTCTACTTCACCTGCTGAATTCATTATGGCTACAATCTGCAAGATATGCATGGGACCAATAGAGCTGCCGGATCAACACGACCACTGTGTCGCATCCCTGGGGCTGGCCCACACCGAGGTAGTCTAGCGTATGGCAGCTTTCTTTGGCCAAGGCCCACCCATGAGGCCCTTTGACCAACATGTCAGGCTGAGACTAACACTGAGGCGGTGCTGGACGAGTCTGACTGCGGGCAATGCTCCGGACCCGCCACGATGTGGCTCGCGGCCTATTCGGGGTGAAGCCCATCTTGCCGCTCTGCCAACCCCAACAGTCGTCCCTTCCCCGAGGACTGCTTCTGCCCTCCTTCCAACATTGCAGAGTTTGTGTCCTTTGGCCAGGAGCAGTGGGATGACTCGAAGTTCCTCTCTACCTCGGAGAGGGAGGATTGGGTGGGATCGGAGCTGGTTCAACTTAACAGCATGGGGCCCCCAGATCTCCAGGAGGAGCTCATGAGGGTTCTGTCAAAGGGTGTCCAGGAGTTCGAGCTTACCTGGAGTCCTCCAGAGGAGCCTGCCAGGAGTAAGCTCGACTCCTGGTCAAGGTCAAGATCATGGTATCTTTATTAGTACCAGAAGGTAAATTTGTTATTTGGCTTAAAATGCTCTAAAAATCTCATAACTAAGATGTGAGGATGGATAGTATTAAAAGCTGATGAAAAGTCAATAAACAAAAGTATAGCATGCGTATTACTCCCTTTCAAGTGTTTGTACAGAAGATTTAATAAAGTAATTGTAGCATCCTCGACTCCTGTGTGGGATAAGCAAATTGCAAGGGGTCAGACTTGCTCAGCTTGCATTACAATCTCTTTCTTCACAAGCTTCTCAAAAGATTTCATTACAAGAGAGGTGAGGGCAACATGCCTAAGATCATTTAAATCTTTGGGACTATTACTTTTAGGGACCGGAATAATAACAGCCTGTTTCCAAATGTAAGGTACACGTTGAAGATATAAAAACATATAAAAAATATCAGTAAAAATCTGACCTAATTGGCTTGCATAATATTTTAACAGCTTGCTACAAATATTGTCCGGACCTGGACTCTTATTTAGGTTTAAAAAAAGTAAAGAGTTCTCAACTGCTCTCTGCTCCAGAATGAGATGATGATTGTCTTCAAGTTTATATCTCAGTTCCTCAATCTCTGCATTAAAATCAAACTGATCAAATCTTACATAAAAATTATTTAGAACATTGGCAATTTCAGTATCTGACCTGAAGCCATCCAAAGCAGTTGGAGGCGTGGGTGCCCTCCACAAGGCATTTGTATGTTCTAAAATGGGGGGTGTTTGTAAAATGGTGCTGTGATGTTCATATCGACCTGACTGCTTGCTCCGTTTCAAATGGTCTGCGTTTTCTACAGTACAGACTGGATAGTGGATGTCTACCATCAACACTGAAAGTCTATGTGGCCGCTATTGCCTTGTTTCATTCCCCGCTGGGCGGGCAATCGATCGGTAGGCACGTGCTGGTGGTGGGTTTTCTTAAAGGAGCAAGGAGATTGCATCCCCCGCATCCGCCTTCAGTTCTGCCCTGGGACCTAGAGGTGGTGTTAAGAGCTCTTTCACAGCCACCATTTGAGACTTTAGCATCCGTTGATATGAAGGAGCTATCTCTCAAAACTTCTTCTTCTTCACTTCTTCTTGCACTCACTTCGGCTAAGTGCATAGGGGATTTACATGCGTTTTCTGTGGACAGCAACTGTATTTGTTTTAGACCCGGTGACTGCAGCGTCACTCTCCTGTCGAGACCGGGCTACGTGCCTAAATCACTATTTACCCCGTTCAGAGCGCAGACTGTTTCACTGTCTGTCCTGTCCTGTCGACCTTGTGTGGTGCAGATTCTCAGACTTCGGTGTGCCCCGTCACGGCTTTTGAGGATTTACATTGACCGTTCTGCCACCTTTCAGCAAACTGACCAGCTTTTTGTGTGCTACGGTGGCTGTGCAAAGAGTTGAGCTGTGTCAAAACAGAGACTTTCCTACTGGATTGTGGACGTCATCACGGCTGCTTTTATGAGCCAAGGTTTGGAATGCCCTTTGCACACTAGGGCCCACTCAACAAGGGCTATCACCTCCTCCTGGGCATGGTTGAGAGGTGTGTCTATTCAAAATATATGCTTTGCAGCCGGCTGGTCTTCTCAGAATACCTTCGCCAGGTTTTACCAGCTGGATGTTCAGTCCTTAGCCTCCCAAGTGCTGTTGGTGAGTGACTGATTCACGTTTATGCTACTTATATACTGTACGTGTGTGTTATGCTGCCTTGCACAGTATTACTCTGTGCAGCACTCTATGCTATTGTTGCTGTTGTTTGCCCTGTACTCAGTGCCACTTTTTATTATTCATGTCTGATTCACTTTGTGCTACCATTTTTATGCTATGTGTTATGCTGCTTAAACACAGTTATCTCTGTGCAGCCCCTTCCAGTACTGTTGTTGCTTCTGCCCTGTTCTCAGCACAGCCTACATTATTACTGTCCAGATATGCAGCAGCTACACTAATTATGTCTCTATTTGTTTCTCTGTTTTGCCACGGGATTTACATCCCGTGGTAACTAGGATTTACACAAGCTCCAGTCTGGATCCAGAACACCTGAGAAGAGATGATGCCAACCCCTCAGAGGACCTCAGATGATGCTAACCCAGACAACATACAGAACTACCACATTCTGCTATAAGTTTGATTGCATAATTGCTGTTAATAGTGTTAATCGTCTGTTTGTTTATGTCTTTTATTGATTTTTCTGAACATTTTTGCCGTATGCACATAAACTGACAGTCATCACTGACAAGCTACTACTAAATATTGTAGAAACTTAATTTTCTGTAAAGTTGCTTTGCAATGATTTGTATCGTAAAAAGCGCTATGCAAATAAACTTGAATTGAATTGAATTGAATTGAATATGCAAATTAAGTATACCTGGGTTTTAGAGGCTCACTGGCTTATCTCCTCCAATCAGGTGTGAGTCCGCCTACAAGCGTCGCTATTGGTTATAGGAAATGTGTGAGAGTGTGTTCTATCTTCGCTGAGTATGTGACTTGTACAGACTGCTCATAGTGATGAATGAAATGACTCCTTGATGTTTTGTGAAAGCTCGAGAGGGAACGTCTCCGGTTACTATTGTAACCTCGGGTCCCTGAGAGCGGGAACGAGACAACACGGAGGTCAACGTATTCACTGCTCGACCAGCTAAGTGGCGTTCAGTATCAGATTCTGACGTAATTGTCCCGTGCAACACATTTTATACTGCCTCTTGATCTTGTCAGTATTTGCATGCGATTTGCATACATTGTGACAATTGGCCAGTCATTTGGACTGGCGTGAGCCAATAGGACATCAGAAAGGTTGGAAGGGAAGGAATTCCCATAATGGAGAAATTTCTCCATGATGTCTCGTTCCCGCTCTCAGGGAACTGAGGTTACGATAGTAACCGGTGATGATTCTTATCTGACTGTATCTGTATAAGTCCATTGGCACCGTTAACATTACAAGCTAGCTGCTTTTAAATTGTAAAACAAGCTCTGATGCGCTTACAAAACATGCACAAACAAGACAAACTGAGCCACAAATATTTAAAAACCCGATTAAACAACAATATAACTTACCTTTAATATTACAGCCGTTTAATACTAGCAGGTCCACAGCAAAGATGCCTTCTCTTCAGGTGCAGAGATTTTATCCGGTCCAAACAGGAAATTGACCTCGGATTGGATCACACGGATTATAATATAAACGAAATTTTAAAATGATAATAACATGCATTTAATATATTTATGATATAACCCTAGGAGTTAACCGTGTGGTTCGGTTTACACAAAAAGATCTTATTTTCTTATTTCTTAGTCTGACTAATAACAGGTTTCAAGTAATTTAAACTATAATCAAAATTTATCGCATACGTTTACTTGTATAAATGCTATACGTTCATATATTTATAGTCGGCATGAAACGGAAGTAGCGATTGTCTTTTTTACTCTACTGTGATGTCTATCCGAGTGAAATGCCTTCTGAAATGAGAGGGCAGGACTTGATTTTGTCCTTCGGGAACTGGTTGGATCATTGGAAGTTGGGGCATTGCTAACAAAATGGGAGGCAGATCTGAATGCCAGTTTGCAGTTTGTTGTGAGGAGATTTCTCTCCACTGGATTCAGCGCCGACACCCTAGCATGAAGAAAGTTTTTATTTATTGAGGATGACGATCAACGCCACAAAACATACCTAACAGCGCTCGTGAAAGAGAGCGAGAGACTGCCTGAATGACTGAGCGCGTCCTCCATCAGGTTAAGTCATATTCATAAAAAAAAATTATAATAAAATAGTTTGCTATGTTCTAAGAGTAATGTTGTGGTAATATCCTAATATCCTTTACATTTTTAAGGGAAGTGTATTCCCCCATGGCTTGCGTCAGCACTGGTCAATGCATTGAATTTTATAAACTGAAGCATCAGCTTCAGTTTTTCCCCCAGCGCTTACCCCTCACGTCAATAGCTCCACCCTCATGCCATAGCTCGTGACCCGGAGAGAAGATGAGTCGTTTTGAGGGGGAGGGGAGGTTAACGTTTTTGATTAAAGATTACTAGGGCACATGAATTAAAAATAATAATAATAATAATGAAATGCATGGATAAATTATTTATAATAAAAACTACAGTATTCCATTAAAAAATAAGAATTTTCTATTTGGATTTCATGGTGACTTTAAATTGCAATTGATAAATTATAGTTCACTGAAGTCCTGCCCACCGACACCATCTTGTTTTTGGCGATTTCCCACTCAGAATACCGATCCAGCCAATCAGCAGTCTCAAAACTTACACATGTGTATTATGCAAATTTTTGCGGATGCAGGTGTTGTACTGGGTCCCGGCTGCAGGGTGCCTTCTCGAGCTCAGAGATACTTAGTGTATAGTAAGATTCCAGGGTTTCGGTGTATGTAAGGACATGGCACCAAAATTTGAGAGGGATTCTCTGGGACTTAGAAAATAGCATCTACATTGCTGGAATTGTACTGAAGGACATGGTCCCTGTCCCCATAAACCAAAATGTCTCTGTAATGCTGGTGCGTATTCAGGTCAAAAGTCCTTGTAAACCACAAAAACCAACACACACACACACACACACACACACTTAGAACACTTGGGCCCAGACAATCACGCAGAAAACCCTAGTATTGTGGCAGCGAGCTGCACTGCCACTAATAGCATATAAATTACACACATAACCTTTAGTCTGACTTTTTGGCTTTCTTTGTCTGTTTTTCTGAGAATCTTTCAGTACTCCCTTTAACATCCTTCCAGGCACTTACCAGTCTATGCAGCATGCTGTTCCGTAGGGTTCAGGGCCATAATGACCCCAATTTGCCAAGGGACCCACAGCAAACACCATAGCATAGCACCACACCCCCACTATCATCAGACAGGCATGAGAGTAGGAGAATTTGTTACCTATTAAAGAAAGTAAAATCACAGAAGCATTCATTTAGCATGAAGTATTGATCACTATTAAATGTTTTAGTTCAGTGAATCGCTGGCCGTTTCAGTGATCAGCCGTGAAACAGTGATTCTGTTCAAATTCCCTTTAAAATCTTAAATGATTCCCTTTGAGCTAAATTGACCTGTTTCCCTTACAGTATTATTGGTGGAGAATGTGGGCAGTTTAATCTAAATTGTGAGCATAAACCAAGTTATTTAATCTTTTCTTTTGCTGCGAATGAAAGATGAGAAGCTTCTGAGTCGAGACGTGTGTGTGTGAGACCCGTGACGTAAGCAGCGCGCGACCGCTTGAATAGAATGAACGCAGAGGAGGCTGTAACTCAAGTCCGCCTCTTCATTGTTAAACGGCAGTAAGTGAACTTAAAGTTATCATCTGAGATCGTACAATAAGGTAGAAATTGAGCGTGTTCCTCATTTTTGTAATGCCTTGTTTATAGCTAAATTGATTTCACTGCGTGTTCCTCTCAAAAAGCTATACTCCCGGCAGGGAATCTCAGTCACCGTTCGCTGAACGAAGCTAAACTGTAGTAATTCAAAGGGAAATAAATCTGTGAATAAAGAATAGTTTTGAGCGTGTTCCTCAATCTATTTATCAAAGCCTCGTTATTCATAGCTTGATTGCCAGTGCGTGTTCCACTGCTGAATCAAATGCTATTCGACTCCCTGGGTTAAACTTTAGAGAATAATGTTTCCCTGTTCACCAAGTGAATGCAATCTCGCTTAACACTGCGTGTGTCCGAGAGTAATTTGAATGGGAGTGTTTTAAAGGCTTGATCAAGTAAATTAAGTTTGTCCCAGCAGCGAAGAAAACCTGTTGTGTTTGTGTCTGTGTCCAGAGAAACTGTGTCCAGATCCGCCGAGATCGCTGATTTCCCTTAACTAACGTTACAGCACGAAGCTGCTATTTGAATTAAGTTAAAGTTAACTCTATACGAACTGAGAGTTTAAGTGCCACACCAACTAAACGCGGTGTTGTTATTTGTACAGTGTTGAAATGCGCCGACATTTCATGTAACATGCTTAACTGTACTTGCAATGCAATGATTCATGTGCTAGTTCACTAGAGTTTGTTTTGGTTGCCACAGTTACAACCGTGACACGGAAGTCTTAACCTACTTCCGGAGCAACTTTGAACTGCGCACGCGCAGCGCATCGACACTAGTGTAAACAAACTCCACGGTGTTGCTAAGCTAACGAAACAGTTGTATTTACAGTCTATGCTAAAACCACTAGCCTCAAAGGTTAGCCGTTAGCATTAACATCCAGTGGTTGAATAGTGTCTGTGTGGGAAACGCTAAAGTGATTTAACCCTTTAAACATCTCAACTAACACTTGTTGGTCTCTTTCTCTCTCTTATTTCTCTCTTTTATCACGATACCATGTATTGGCATTTTACTAGAAAGGGAAATACTGACTCACAATTATTAATTGTCAAATTAAAATTTAATTAAAACATTAAATTGATTTTGAATCATTCAGATTTCCCCCTCAGATCATTTCATATGATCATAACTTCTAGTATTCTCTTTTGGGCCTAATTATTTTAGGTACGAATAAGACTTGAACTTTGAAAGTTTAAACTTGTTCTACATAATTTATTTATTACCCATCTGAATATATTCTATTCAGACTTGTACTTATTTTATTGCGTTTTACCCCTCTTTCTTCCTGTTTTGGTTATACACTTAGCCACTATTGTTTTATTTATAGATTTCCTCTATTTAATTTATTACTTTTTAATTTTACTTTTCTTACCATTTCTTTCCTCTGTGTATACCTAGCTTGGGAACGACACACCTGAGCCCTAAAAGGAAACATTGTTA
Source organism: Cyprinus carpio (assembly GCF_018340385.1). Lineage (NCBI taxonomy): Eukaryota > Metazoa > Chordata > Actinopteri > Cypriniformes > Cyprinidae > Cyprinus > Cyprinus carpio. The sequence goes on from NC_056604.1 coordinate 22,838,548, forward strand.
TCCCTCACTACGAGTTCAACTAAATTAGAAAGACAACTCTCTTTCACTTAAAGTTTATTTTGTTGATTAGTTGTACAGCAACTAAAACAACGCTCTCCTCGTAGTTGAGATAACCGCTACTGAGACTTACCATCTCCGTCCTCTCTCTCCTTTCCTTTCCTCTTCACTTTTAACATTTGTAGGGACATGTAAGAACCATCAATCAATTCTAAGTGAATGAAATACGCAATCTTGTCAAAGAAGACGAATCACCCTTATGAATTTGATTGTGATCAACATCTCCTTTGTTCTTCCTAACCTCCCTACATTTGGAAACGCAATCCAAGTTTTAGCATCTCATCCAACGCTGAGATCAATTTAATAGAGATAAGTGTTGAACAACTGTCGCCTTCGCAGCTCCCTGGTGAGCGGTCCAACTGTAAGGTGTACGGTGTCAATCCTGTCAGACTAAGGAAAGAGATATCAGCATTATTATTGTATTCTTTTGTCCAAAACAAGAGATTTAATAATATTGTTTACCTTCTTGATAACATTTAATTGGGAAAATTAATTTTCCTCATTTGAAAAACAGAAATTGCTGCTTGTCATTGAATTTGTTTTTCACCTCTTTCTTTCTTTCCCTCTTCCTCATTAGAGTGACAAAGTCTTCGCATCTCTAGTCTACTTAGACACCCTGAGACCAGCACAGTCATCACCACACTTCACTAGTGGTTCACAATCACTGACACAACACTTAGTTTTCCCACCACACATAGGCTTTTACTCCACACAGATCTGTGTCAGTCTCTCTTCTCCCAGCGTGCAAACATGCCGCAGACTGCAGACCCCATTGCCCATGGGGAAGATGGGAACTCTTGGCTGAGAGGCATGACCGACAGCCTCACCCCCAAGACATTTGAACTGTTATTATTTTTAATAATAATCCTAATGCTGAGAAGATTCCTGACACAAGATTCAAGCCAGAACAACAACCACGAGGAGCTAGTCAAGATCACCAGCTCCCTAAGCTATGCCTTCACAACCCAGCTGAAACTGAGCGACAAGCACATCACCCACCTTCAAGAGGAGCTGACACGTTCTCAACATTGCGTAGACAAGCTGGAAGTGAAAGTTCAAGATCAACTAAAAGGACCCAACGAGAGGGAGCAGGAAACAACGGAACAAGTAAAGAAGCTCCAAGCAGCCCTGGCAGCAGCTCAGCTCAACCAGCAACATGCAACGGCTGCCCAGAGAGACCTGGTAAACAGACTCCAGTATGCCGAACAGCTACTAGAGAAAACCAAGAATGCCATTAGAGACAAGAATTCTGAAATCAGTGCTTTGAAAGACCACCTTGAAAGGTACAGAACTGAAACGGACAATCTGACCCAACAACTAGACGATACCAACGATGAGCTCTACATGGTCAGAAAAGAACTCCAATATGCTTACAAGCAGAAACAAGAACCAAGAAAAGAGAAACTTCTCTTAGCCTCATCACTGCTGAGCAAAGCAGAGTCCCAGGTCCAAGAACTGGCATATGACGAAAGGAGCGAAGGGCCACAACCCAAAACCTCTCCTGCCTTCGCCACACAACCCTTTCCTGCCAACGAAAGAAAACCTCCCGTCCAAGACCTTAGAGCTGCACACGGGATGACCATCAAAGACCTCAACAAGCTGTCTGAAAACATCAGCAGGTTCAACCCGAACTCCACAGAGGGCCACGAGATATTTGATTTGTTGTTATTTTTAGAATTTCATCTGGAAATGAGACCTCATGTGACTGACAGAGACCGATTATACATCCTCAGAGCCACATCCAGTCCTGAGGTACGAAACTTCCTAGATCGACAGCCCAGTTAAACAAAGTCAAACTACCAGTGACTTCGTGAGGTCCTGATTAAAGAGTTTACAGACCCAGAGTCTGAACATGGACTGTTGACTGCCTTGGAAACCAAACAAGGTCGACAAGAGACTCCACAAGCTTACTACAACCGACTCTGACAAGCCTACTTTGGTGCACACAACAAGCCTGATCTTGAAGAGGATGTGAACTTCAAAAGCCTCTTCCTAAAGAATCTGCACCCTGGAGTCAGCCACCATCTAGGCGTCATGGCCTGTCCACACTCCATGACCATCCAACAGTTGCGTGACCTAACACAGAAGGCCTATAACAAGAAGAAGATGGCCTCAAAGAAAGGTAACAAAACCTCCACACTCTTGAACTCTGTCAACAAAGACTCAAGCCTTGCACTGGACGACACCCAGTGGCATCACAACACCAGAGTCTTCCATCAAGAGCACAGAGAACGTGACACCCATGTCCACAACCACTTTCAGCCCAACCGCTGGAAAAATACATGGGACCAGCCATGCTTCTCAAGAAACCAAAAGGATAACAACAACTGGAAACCTAACCAGACATCCAAAGGTAATCACTTGACTCATCCAAGAGCAAGTCGTGTGGGTAAACGACAACAAAACCCACCTCAGCACCACTCAGACATGCACAGTGCTGAGTATTCACATGAACATGACAGCTTACCGTCAGAAGACATGGAACAAGTCATGAGACAACTGAAAGAGTTCCTTCAAGACCAGTTTCACACTTATGACCACAAAGTTGAGTCATGCTTGCTGTGACCAGCAACAGAACGGAAGGCCGGTGATCACCTGGTACACCACATCAGAGATGACAAGCACCTGTTCAACAACCACCGGTGATCAGAGCAAGTCTTTCACGGCCAACCGTTGATAAAAAAATCTGAGGTACTAAAGAACATCACCTCAGTCTCCCAACGCTTACTAACAAACTGTGAAATTAACTCCAACTCCAAGAACCACATTCCTGTCTGTGCAACAGCGACCACCAGAGCACAGAAGGTCAGAAAGTCTGCCACAGCCAGAAGGCATCACAAGAAGAGTGCAACATAGGAGACAAAGTTTTGCAACCCAGCTTCACACAGCCCTGCTGAACTGCCTCCGACTGTCTGCTAAAGAACTTCCTGCCTTGCTGGACTGACCCCCATTAGACCATGGACACGCCCTCATCCAAGCCAAGGATGCAGAGAAGCCAGTCTTCAGTGACATACAAGCAAAGGGGGGAGACAACACAGACTGAAACAGATCTGACCACACATACACTGCACCTTTAAAACACACAACATTACCTACACCCAGAGGTAACCACATCTACTGATAACACATTCAACAAACATATTCTTCCCACAGGTAGAATATCCAAATTTTAGCGTAACAAAGTTACATTTACCCACCATGAAGAAACATGCAGCCATCCTCACAATAGGTTATAACATCTGACACTAAGTTAAGGTGCATGACACACTAGCTGCACATGACATCCTAGCTCAACAGCAGTTGTAAGCCATGCTAGGAAAACCCACAGCAGCTTTGTTTTGTTTGTTTTGTTTTGTTCTTCTTTTACCTATCCTTCTCCTTCCCCTCTTTCCTGAGTAGGTGAAACACCTAGACACCCTGCAAGGGTCGAAGGTCTGATATTAGGATTGACTCACACCTAATATCCGCCAGCCACTCTAAACTGAATGGAAGCCGGAGAGCTCCATGCACGATAGGTCAACTCATTTCATTGCAAATGATGTTACTAGAAAATTAACGGTAAACGTTTAAGTTAAGACAACCTAGAAGAACCAAACAAAGTTAACCACAAATTTGATTGGCGAATCAAAATAAAACAATGATTTTCAAAATGATCTAAATTATCCTCAATGTACTAAACTACATTGACTAATTGAACTTAACTACGTGTACCTAAATAACCTGATGCCTGCACCAGTACAGTAACTGTCATGGAGTTGTTGTCTTGTTGTTTGCTGTGTTTGTCTGCTTCTTCTGCCTTTGTTTCTCCAGCGATCGACGATGTCTTCAGCTAAACACCTTGCCGATCGAAGGGGGGATATGTAGCGTGAACCAGACAAATTAAAGATTCGATCGGGAGCCTGGTTGAAACATGAGCCGAATTCCACAGAAAGGCAGGATGTTGTAAATCAACTTCTAGCACCACAGTCTGATAACCAACCAACTCTTTCACAGAACAGCTTTCAACATTAACACCATTAGAACAATTATTGACAATTTCAATTCGAAGAAGAGATTGTCTAATTTGGGGCAAGTAATCGAAGAGATGGACAGTCTGACCCTCACATGTAAAGCCATGAGAGTAAACAAGATCGTTGGATTGACTTCCCCCCACCTAGCAAAACCAGACTGAAATTCCTAAGGAGACCTGTTAACCCCTCTGGTCTTCACAGGACATATCCTTAATCCACAGAATGGCACAGAGAATGCCTTCCAATGCATATATGCACCAAAATGAACTCAAAAAAGACTTCTAAATGGATATCAGTCCATTGCTCAACTCCATATCATACATGAACCCACACATTTGATTATAATGTTTCTAATCACTTATTGTGTATGTCTTTTTAAATAACTCTTGAATAGCTTAAGGGATCATATTCATGTTTAGTATGTGTGTGTTCGAATCTTCTTGCTTGAAACGTTTCTGACCATCAGTTATTTGTCAAATGTATCATATTCTTGTCATAGGAATCATGTCTAAAATTATACCATGCAAGAGCGGGAAAATTCGGACCTCGTGCTTGATAAGATAACATATGATTTATGAATGGGTGGGACAAACATCGCAACACACCGAGAAAAGACAATATCTAATTGGTCAAGACAACATTTGAGGTGTGGCCAAAAGGCAAGTTTAAATACTCAGGACACCATCAAATTTTGCTTTTAGCTTTTAGCTCTCGTTTAGCTTTTGCTATCAGTCATGCCGGCTTTTAGCCTGCTTTTAGCTTTGCTTGTAGTTTAAGCTTTTAGTCATGCTTTTAGCTTTTAGCTTTTTTAGCTTTTGCTATCAGTCATGCCGGCTTTTAGCCTGCTTTAAGTCATGCTTTGTCATCACTTTTAGCGTTCTTTGAGCGCCGTTCCAGCGTGCTTCGGCCTGCACGCCTGCTGCTACTTAGCCACAATGAGAAGAAACACCACCTAGTCTCGTCAAACTTTACTTCTGTTCTTTTACTTTAGTTTCTTTTCTTTTCCGTTTGAGAGTTCGTGTTCTGAGTTAAGTTTTGTAACGCCGTGTCTCAGAGTCTGACCTCGACTGCCCGTTCAACTTCAGCCAGCCCACAACTCCGCATCTTCAGCCAACGCCCAACCACGGGCTTCCCAAGACGTCACTTCAATGACTACTGAACTTCCAGCCAATCAGCAACCTCGGGAAACCCCCTTTTCAGCGACAACAAAAGGGAACCCCGTTAAACAGGCAACGCAAGTAACCTCCAGACTCACATCTGTACTGGTGTTATCTAATATAATTTTAACCTCATTGATGAACTCAGTGCGAGGGTTAATTAAGTGATTAATGGTTGTTCATGTCTATGCAATTTCACGTATTGCTGTAAACTTGGGATTTCACATTCTCATTCTCTTAAACTCATTCTTTCCTAACTTTCTATCTTCCTACAACTTGTGTGAATGTGTGAGTGCGTGTGCTTATGTGTTAGATTAGTTTATATGTCTTAGATTTATCTAATAAAGCCTTATTCATATTGAAAAGAGAAGTATCTTGTGTTTTGTGCTCACAAGTTAATGTCTTAAACTGCCGATCTTGTTACTGTGCTAATTTATAGTGTTTTCACTATACTGTGGATATTAATATCCAGCGCAGATTTGATGTTAAACGGCTCGTTCAGTGAATCGCTGGCCGTTTCAGTGATCAGCCGTGAAACAGTGATTCTGTTCAAATTCCCTTTAAAATCTTAAATGATTCCCTTTGAGCTAAATTGACCTGTTTCCTTTACACTTACATAGAATATGGAAAAGTAGCACAGTGGAATTTAAAAAAGGCCCCCAATAGCTTTCCCACAACAAACTATAATATACTATATTACTCTATAATAATGACATCTATCAGGTGCAGAGCTAAAGACCTATCTGGCAACATGCCCTCTAAAATAAGGCTTCAACTGCATCCCAAATATGTTTGCTTCTCTTCCGCTTACAGAATCCATCTGTTCACCTGCTGTCCTCCTTGCCATCTTAATCTCTGTTCTCTAGCTCACCCACATGCTGTTAAACTGCTCCATCTCCTCTCTCACACACACACATCTTTTCATCAGTCAGTCAAATCCGATCAGTTTCTCCAAGCCCAATGCTCAATGTACATAATAGTTTGCATTATTATGCATTGAGCATTGGGCTTGGAGAAACACAACATTGTTCTGCTGGACACTTGTTGTAAGGCTAGAATGACAAAAAAAAGTATTTGAACTGAAACTTGAACTTGAACTTGAAATGCTGAAACTGACAAACTTAATGAACTCTAATGAGGCCAACCGCACATGTCCAGACGTGGGAGTACTGACCAAAAGCCAAATGAACAGTGGGCATCTAGAGCCTGATAAAAGGTAGAATATCCAATAATCACACTGAAAGCCATAAGGTAATGAATTTCCCTTTAGGGTGCATCGCGGCAGGACAGAAGGGATTCATGCAGCTACATTTGATTTTTAATTAAGATATGGAGGAAGGCCAGGGTGGAAGATAAATGTATTGTGGTGTGAAAGGTGTTGAGGAACAATACCATAGTTTGGGAAGCAGACTTTGAGGCAGCAGACGGAAGACAGAGCGGTGAGATTTGTCAGGCTGGATAAGCCGAAGAGGACGCCACATACAGCATAGTATAAACATGTCAGCTCTCCAAACAGCCACCTGAGACAATGAGAGAGAGGCAAGTAAAGAAAGTAATGGACAGTCATTTTGGGGATTTTCAGTAAAGCCATCTTTACATTACAAATATGGCACAGAAGCCAGATCTGAAATGGCTGAAAAAAAACAACAACAACATTGCCACAGAGTTTTGATGTGTGGCAACACATGCACATTGTTATGGAAGCCAGTTAAAAAAAGTTAATAACTGAATAATTGTAATAATTGAATACTTTTAGCTCACAATATGATTTTAAATCTTTAATTTAATAATTTTTATTTTATAATTTTATTTCTTGTGATTGTGATTTTTTATCTCACAATGTGATTTTATTACTATATTTCACAATTGCTAATTTATTTCTCATGTTTGCAATATTATATCTCATAATATAATTTTGTATTTCACAACTCCTTAGGTTTTCGCATCTCACAATGTGATTTTATGTCTCGCAATTGTGACTATATCTCACAAATGCCATTTTAATTGCAACATTATTTTACATAATTATGACTTTATATCTCACAATATAAATTATCTCACATTGCCTTTATTTCTTGTGATTTTTATATTTTACAATGTGATTTTATATCTCACAACTGTGACTTTTTTTGTAATAATAATTAATTCTGACTTTTTCTTGAAATTAATAACACAATGAGACTATTTATTTTAAACTTTTTCTCAGAATTATCAGTTTTATTTTTACCCTTGAGATTAAAAAAGGCTTCCATACTGTATGTTGATGATTCTAGTGCCAGCACATAAAACAAGACATATTCTGATTGTCATGAAAACAGCAAGGTCTAACACTGTGTCTCAACCATCCGCAGCATAATAAAATGTCATGAAATGCTGTACTGTTGGTTGCTAGTAGGTGTAGGTATCCTACTCAACTGCAATATCCAGCTGTATAACATTTGTCACATTGTGGCACAGTGTTAGGCAGTTCTGCTGCAGCTTTGGTCCTGTGTCAATAAAATGATGCATCAGAGATGCTTTAGACTGTCTCTGATACGGGGGTGAACATATTTTAGCACAGACTTCTTGTGGCGTCTGCCTACTTGTGAGCAAAGGTGGATGGAATCGCCAAGGGAAAGAGAGTAACTGTCATCCCAAGGTCACTAATAGATAAATTTATGATGAAGAATTCTGCCGGCTTGAGAGATGATCTCTTACGATACGCAACAAGGAGCAGGATGCCATTTCCCAAGAGTGACAGAATACCTAAAAAGAGGGAAAAAAATACATTTGGTGAATAGTCACTACCACAAGCACTTTGTTTTTCCTTGTAGTAAATACCCTGCAACCCAATTTTACTGTTTTGTTATTACTCTGACAGCTTTGCAAGACCTGAAACTGCGATGATTTATTCTGGCATGGATTTGAAGTCACCCTTTAAACTGTTATATGTCCTCTTGCTCCGTTTGCCAATGACCTCTGAAGTTTTGATCTTACATCCCTTGAGACTTTAACTTTGACAATATAGCTGTATCTCAAGCATCACATTTTGGAAAAAAATATACAAAATGTATAAATATAGCCTAAGTGTTACATGATTGTGTTCTAATGAGAAACTTAAACTTAAATTTAACAAAGTGAAATGAAACACATATTTAATTGTGACGTCAAGCCATCAAGGCTACTTTGTCATGGGTTCCCTCAGAAATTGCATTCCCGTTTTTAAAACGGTGGTTTTGGATTTATTTTTGTTCAGTTAATCAAATACATAACCTCACATCCTTATGGTAAGTTTTATGATGCTTATTTAGCAATATTTTGCAGGTAATGATGTTAAGTGATTAAATAAAAAGGTTCTTTAGATGCTAAAGGTTTATGGAACCATTTAGACAAAAAGGTTCTTCAATGGCATCGTGAAGCACCTTTATTTTCAAGAGTGTAGCAGACTTTAAGTATACCAGTTTAATATACTAAAAGTACAATTGCAGGACATTTTATTTAACACATAAATATAAAAATGTAATTGTAGCATAATTAGCATGAAATAAATGTATTTTAAATACATTTTAGTGTATTTATTTTTCAATAGGGACAGCTAACCATTCTAGGAATTTTTAGTTTCGCAACAAAAATAAAGACAATCAGACTAAGCATTAAGGCTATACTTTCAAGCTGAGTGCTCCTGTTTAACATGAAGTATATTTTGGTATCTGGATCAATGTGTTTTTGTTCTATCCTGTAATTTATACAAACATACATTGCAAATGCAGTTCATACTGTAAATACAATGACTTTAATACAACTCTGCTATGATGAAAATGTCTTTCATTTCTGAATTAAAATTCATTTTGATAAAGTCAAGAGGGGCATAAATTCCAAGAATGTAAGGGAGACACAAACCCACCTGATAACATAAGAACTCTTGAAAAGAAAAAAATATTTTTGGAAGAAGTCTTTTGGTGTCATCTTTACTAATTCATTTATATTTTTAATATAAAAAATAATATTTGTCATTTTGGGTAACCAACAAAGTCATGTGTGGTCCAACCAACATGCAGATAGGACCCCTAGACCCTCATGTTTGTGTATCAAGGTAAAGTCTCCTAAAACATAGGGTAATATGAGATTTTTATGACAAGGCAAGGTTGGTTCAGGCTGTAAAATATCAATAATTTATTATATTTGTAAAAACCATATGATAATAAACCGTATGATATCAACATGAAAAAATCCTCATGCCATTTCTCCTCTCTCTTCCTCAACTTTACTGTCTCTCGACTGTTCTATAAATAAAGGTTAAAAAGTCCATAAATAATGTAAAAATAATAATAATAATAATAATAATAATAATAATAATAATAATAATTCAGTTGTAAGTGAATGGACTCACAGAAGGTTGTGTATAAAGAACCCATGAAGACATCGTGCTCCTTTGGGATTTTGGAAACAAAATGGGAAGTTTCTGTGGTATTTCCCATCTGCAGAAAAAGAAAAGAAAAGACAAGAAGTTTAGATGAACAGTGGGGAAAGGATGAGGCTAAAGTTGTGGTAAAACAGGAACAAGAATCAAGCATTCATGAGCGAGCTGAGGGTTTTCAGGGCTGAAACATGGGACTTTGTGGTACAATGAGCTTTGTGGTGAGTCCATTACAGTTGAGATTAGCAGCTCATCTCTCGGTGAAAAGAGCCAGATTCCCACTCGCACAAAAATGTCCAGTCCAATTGTTTTATGAAACATCTAAAGGAGGGAACAGGGAATGAAAATGGATTTCTTTGAATGTATGGGCAGAAAATAAACTGTCCTAGTTCAATTTGTCCACTGAAATGGAGAATCATTTTTGTGATGTGTTTCTGAAATGTCATTTCTTTTTATGTAATTTCCACCACATCTCATATTATGTACTGTGTTTAAATGAATAATGTCACTTTTAAAATGTAAATACTGTATACTGTAACCAGTGCTGGGTAGATTACTTGAAAATTGTAACTGTCTATTACTGATTCCACAAACTGTGAAGGAACTGCAGTGAGTTTGTGTGTTTAACAACAAAGAAGAATTAGGGAGAATCAATAAATTATGAATGTTTTATTATAAAAAAAAACAAAAAAAAAAAAAACAAGGGAGGTTGAGATTTTGAGCAAATACTGTACGTCATAAAGTTCAGTTTGTTTTTCTAATAAAGCTTGACAGTAACAATAACAGTGCTTCATGGATCCACAGATTTTACAACTTGGGCAAGAAATAATGATTTCATTTGATAACTCTAATTTGAGAAGCAGTGCCTTGCAAAAGCTAGTACAATTGAAAGTATAAAGAATAAATGATGAGGACATGGTAAATAAATAAATAAATATTATTTGTCAGTCTCTGTGGCTTTCATGTAACAAAAAGAAGAAAAAAAAACTTTTATTTTTATTTAATTTATTGGTTCTTATAAAAATCTACCCTTGAGACACAAGAACCCATAGATAAACAGTCAAATATGGAAAAAGCATGAAACTAAAAACAGCTATGTAGGAAATAGTTTGCCTGGGGAAATAGCTAATACAGTTTAATGGTTATTAAACCAAATATTTGACCAGAGAATGCCACAATTGTCCAATCAGAATTAAATGTCCAGTATCTTTTCCCTCTCAAAAAATAAAACATTTTTTTCCACTAGAAGCTCACAAAAACTTTCTTTGTTTCCTGTCCTTAAATCCTCCTGAAAACACACACATGTAAACACTTATACAGTGCATATGTGTGTGAATATCAGAATAGAGACATAAAGATATTCATACACTGATATCAATTCAAAGGCAAAGCATCTTACTATCTATACAGAGCTGGAGGAGTCAATGACCAAACTGTGCAAACGGCCTACTTTCTGGAGGCTGATAAATGTCAACTCAGCTGTTATGAAATGGAGGAGTGATGCTTCAGCCTGTGCCTGAGGTGTAGGGACACAGCTTGCATCTCTGTCAGGATAATGAGTCACTTTTATACAGATGCAAGCAGATACAAATGACAGGCACAGTTTAATCAGCATGAAAGATTAATAAAATGCAAATCATTTTATAATACTGGATTCTTGATTTGATAAGTGACCTAGAAGTATTATAGAATGCTAATCATTTCTACTTTTCTTTGTTTATAATTTTTGTTAAAACATTCTTACCCAATTTAAATGAATAAAAAGCCAAATTTTGAATGTGTTGTCACATGAACATTGGTGATGTGTCCATAGTGCTAAACAAAGAAGGACATCACTTATGCGCTGACAGCAAAATCCAGCAAAACACACTATGTCCAGCACTGTTTCAGTTCATGTTGGCAGAAAACATCAGTTTTCTGTTTGTTTGTGATTTTTCTCTTTTATTTTATTTAACGGTTGGCTGCAGAAGGGTACATACATATTTTCTTTTATGTAAACTGAGGACAAGTGCTCTTTTTAGAATATTCTAATATTTCTTGGAAATTTCATGGAATGTTCTTTTTAAAAGGTAGTGAGAGCCATAATCTAATGCCATGTATAAAAACTATAAGAAAGACAGGCACAAACATACAAAATGTAAGTTTAAAAAAAGGTTCATGTACATTTTAAAGAGGAAATTGTTAAGAAAATTGGGATACATAGAATTTTTTTGAATGATCGTCATAATTCATTTTTCTTTGTAACACTACTTTTTTAGTCAACTTGAATTTTTGAATGTACAACATGTCTTGTAATGTGATTATTTGATTAGTTGACTTTTCTAAATAAATAGCTAACTAAATGTCTAACTACAGTTAATTCACTCCAATTGAAAATTATTTATGCATGTCTGAAATATCTTAAACAATAAATATTTGGCTAAATCTAAATTAATCATACTTGAGTTTCAAGTTTGCTGAAAAAAGTGTTGCATGTTTACTAACGCAAAATATTTCCTCAAGTCAATTATTGACATTTTAAAGTGTCTGAACAAGCCATTTTGTATTTAATGAATAATCAAATTCAAATAAAATAAACAAATACATTACATTTAATTAATCGCATTCAGTGTAGTTGCAGTGTATCTGTCTGTTTCTCTCTGCTTACAGTAAATGCATTCAGTAAATTCATGCTTACAGTAAATGCATTCTGGATTAAATGAAACCCATAGCCTATGCAGACACACAGCATTGCGGTGTAATATATAAATAAGCTCTTTATTTTTTCTTCATTTACAATTGATTTATGTGCTGTTTTATTTGTTGTCACTTTTAATACCTTGTTTTATTCAAAGTTATTTTTATTTAAAAACTGTTGCTAACCTAAACTACAACAGTATTGCATCTCCATATTGTCCTTCTACACCAGGGACACTCAAATCTGGCTCGTGAAATCCACTTTTCTGCAAAGTTTAGCTCCAACCCTGATCAAACTCACCTACAGTACCTGTGATTTTCTAATGATCTTGAAGACATTGTTTAGCATGCTCAGGTGTGTTTGGTTAGGTCTAGAACTAAACTCTGCAGGAAAGTGGATCTCGTGAGCCAGATTTGAGGATCCTTGCTCTAAACCATAATGAAATAATTTCTGCTGCATTATAATCTGACTTTGATTCATATGTCCGCGTCAACAGAATTCATAATAAATATTACATTTAGAATGAATTATGATAAAGTCTACTCTAATCACCCTAATGTTAACTCAAAATCAGTGTTCTGGCAAAAACTGGCATGTCAAATTGGACCTCTTTCTATGAACTCAAATTGCAAGTTCAATAAACATATTGGAAATGTGTTAAGGAACAATTGCACATTATAAAGAATGGATATGGGTAATGTCTACAGTGCAGAGCACATTAAGTGAGATGAGTGTATTAATACGTTAACAGCATCATCTTTTACACTGCAATAAATTCATCAGAGAAACTAAAGATTTGCTCTTAAGCAAATTATTTATTGGCAAAGAGATATTTTAATTTGGATTTAAATTTCATTACATAATGTCAATATAAAGTAAATTCTGCAATCTTTGCCTGTGGCAAAGCAAAGATATTGGATTTGTGTAATAGTTTATATTAAAAAGATGAGTTTCTAATATTACATAACAAGTGATAACAAAAAAGGGCATAAATTGATACAATAATCCCAAAATGGTAAATTGATCATTTATTCATACTGAAATGCGTGCTGGGGGCTATAGCAAACCCTTAACAAATCAACACATTGTTCTTTATGAAGCTAGTGTTCAAACAACTCTGTTTGATTAGGGGTTTCCCAAACTTTTTTGTCAGCCTAAGACAAAATATTTCATAGAAATGACTCTGAGCCTGTGGGTACATTTTTACAAAATGATACTGCATTGCTTGTAGCACGATTCAATGCACTTTCAAAGTAAATTATCGAGTGAGTGTCTTTAAACAGGGCATTTTGTTTTCTTCCAAACTTTTAAATGTAACTGTGGCAACATTTTATTGTGCTGGTGGCTGTTCGTATTATGGCAGTTTGGAAATTAAGGTTCCAGTGAGTAGCACTATAAGGTTAATGCTCTGTTGCATTTGAAAGTAGCGTCACACCTACATTAAACCTAACCGACAGAGGTTACAAAAGCAAATGCGAGCTAAAAATACATTTGCTAATTTTAGCTTGCTTGTACGAGGCTTTGAGCTCTTTTGTGGAGTGTTGTGATTCGAGTTTCACAGGACTTGTACCTGTGAGAGAGAAATGTTGTACCAGGTGAGCTACCAAGAAAGTTTACCATGTCAAAAAAGCCATACATATGGATGCTACTGGGTAGAAACTGATTACATGCAGTCTAGATTATGTAGTCAGATTCCAAAAATAAAGTACTTGTAATTAGAGAATATTACATTTTTAAATGTTCATAATCAGATTAAAGTTACTTTTTGTGGATTACATGATTACATATTAATCACATATTTCCAATGAGCCTGGGTTTAAAAAGCCATTTATGCTAGATAAATGTAGTTATTTTTGTACAGTGAGGCTCCATATATGGTCTTTCAAGGAACACTAAGCATCACACAGTTGTTTGTTTTATGTAACAAAATGACAAAATAAGCAGAGCTCCTGCACGCTCATCTCACATGATTCTTGCTCTGTGGCAGTGAGAAGACTCATTACCAGCTCACACCGAGCACGTCTCTCCACCTGTATTCAAATCCTGAAGGAGTAATTCCATCAAAAAGCTGTCATAATGCCAAAACCAGTTTCCTGCTCAAGACCTGAATAGAATGTAATGAGTACTACCCTAATAAGCTGAAGAAACAGATAAGCCCTGGCTTGAGACTGCACAGATGGGTTAGAAACAACTAGACATTCATACTATTCAGAAATGAGTTGCAAAAATGCAAACATATGAAATAAACATCTGTCTGTGTTTAGCATTTGAATAATTATGTAATTAGCATATACATCATTAACTGCTACACACTACTAAACATTTCAACATCTGTAGTCCAATCATGTACTTGCATCAATGTGAAATTGTTAAACCCATCATTCTCCCTTGTCGTTTGTATTTCTTTCATTGATATTTTGCAGAATGTCTGAGCGGAGTCAGTTTCTTTTTTTTTCAAGTCAAGTCAAGTCACCTTTATTTATATTACTTCATGAGCATTTTACTTATTTTGAGAAAACTATCGTCATATCATATACAAAGAGACAGCAATGTTTCAAAAAGTCACCAATGTTTCAGGAGTTTAGTACACAGAATAGGACACATGCTTATTTGATAACCATATTTGAGTTGATGTATATGCTTTTATTTAATATTATTTTTAAATTAACTATTTTTTTTTTCCAAACCATTGTTAGATGCAGTGATTCCTGTAGTTATGCAAAGATTTGGTTTCAAAAACAGTATCAGAAAACAATTTCTTATGATTTTAAATCTGCATTGAACTTCAGATCAGTCTCAAAGTAAAAGGCAGTACTAAAGTCTGATTTTGTGGTGGAAGTGTTCAAATTTGATCATCTTAATTCAAGTGATAAAGGATTTTGAAAGTCTGACAGTGTTGAGCACTACTGTAAGGTTAACCCTGCATGGTTTAAATAGTGGAAAATGATTAACAGTTGAAAATAAACATTCTTTAGATATTTAGAAAAGTAATCAAAAAGTAATCAAAAGTAATCAGTTACATTGCTTTAATAAAGTAACTGAAAAAGTTACACTACTATTACATTTTAAATAGGTTAACTTGTAATCTGTAACCTATTACATTTCCAAAGTAACCTTCCCAGCACTGGTTGTTACACCATGGCGGCAACGATGGGGAAGCAAGCCTTCCATAGAAGGGTGCTACGGAGATCACATCCTGCCCGTAGGGGGGGTATCATGTGGAGACACTGATATGGACTGACCCAGGCCTGGGGAAGTACTACATATGGAATGGATCTCTGAGGCAGGTCCTACCTGAAAGCAAGGATGGAAGAGCTGCCAGAAAAGACTGACAGAATGGGTCTGTCTAAGGGAAGACACGGGTTCACTGAGAGGGAAAACTTACCATGGAAGAATACACATATGGGATCGCCCGCAGGGAATCAAGCCATATGGACACCTAGCCCAGTACAGGGGCTGACTGGGAACTAGGCATGCTAACACCGATACTGGTCCTGGTGTCAAACTGCTCTGCAGGGTCTGACTATTGGTGGTTATGAATGATGATAAAGATTGTTTTGCTGTTGTGGGAATTTTATTGGGGGTGTGAGTCGCTTGCATCCCTGTGTGAGGGGGAATAGTGCTGCAAGTGTGACACCGGCCCTTCCCACTAATTACCTATTACCCAACACACGGGAAGAAACCAGCTCAACGTGGAGGCTGTAGAATCTCACAAAGGTGTTTGGTGTCGCCCAGCCTGCAGCTCTACAGATGTCTGCCAGAGAGGTACGCCAAGGCGATGGCATCCACTATCCATTTGGCCAAACTTCCTTTTCTGGGGGCAGTGCTTGCAGGTTCACCACCTGATCGCGGAAGGGTGTAGTGGGAACCTTGGGCATGTTTCCAGGCTGGGGTCTCAGGACAACATGAGAGTAGGCTGGCCCGAACACAAGGCACTCTTCGCTCACCAAAAATGCTTGGAGGTCCCAGATCTGCGGTCAGGAGCCCTGTCTTAGCAGACAGGATTTTTAGCTCTACTGACTCCAGCAGCTCAAAGGGATCACTCTGAAGGCCAGCCAGGATGGTAGCAAGATCCCAGAAGGGCACCAGGGGTGGCCTAGTAGGATTCAACATTCTGGCACCCCTCAGGAAACTAACAATGAGATTATGCTTTCACAGGGACCAGCCGTCCACTGCATCTTGATGTGCTGCGATAGTAGTTACATACACCTTCAAGGTGGAGGGTGACAGCCTATGCTCCAACCTTTCTAACATAAAAGAAAACACTACTCCATTTGTGCATCTTCGGGGGTCTTTTTGGCAAGAAGAACACCAATTCATGAACAGATTCCACTTCAGAGCATAGGTGTCAGTCTTCAGCTGGTGTGTCTGTTTGTGAACACATGGCTTGTCATTGTTTTTGTTGGTGCCATGTGCTCTCCAGTCTATTGTCTGACCCCGCCCTTATTGTTATCTCATTATTGTTTCAGTTAATCTACCTGTGTCTCCCTTATTACTCTCCTCGTTTGTCTCTCTATTTATTCTCCTTGTGTTTGCAGTCCTGTGCCTCCAATTCCTGCAGCCCCCTCTACCAACGTATGCTCCAGCTCAAAACCTTGAACTCCCTCTGACAACGAAGAACTGACCTGAGGGAGTTTGCCCTGGAGTTTTGGAGTGCAGTGGAGGGGACAATGACTTTGCTCTAAAGGACATTTTTAACCTCAACCTGGACAAACACCTACTGCATTGGGAGATGGAGCTGACAGAATCGTTGGATTTCTGGAACTTCTCCAGTTACTTGCAGCTCCGCAAGGAGGGAAAGGTAGTACACCACCACCAGACTCTACCCACAGGGACTGTCCCATCCCCACCTTCCTAGACAAATCAAGTTCAGGACCCCTCTTCGACCTCCACACATAAGCATAGGTTGAGAATGAGAAGGGCAGCAAGGTCCACTCCTGTCAGCCCAGAGCCTCTACACAGGATGGCCACCACTCCAGAGTCTCGTCCCGTCATGGCCGCCACTCTAGAGCCTTGTCCCGTCATGGCCACCACACCAGAGACTCGTCCCATCATGACCGCCACTCCAGAGTCTCGTTCGGTCATGGCCGCCACTCCAAAGTCTTGTTTCTTCATGGCTGGCTTTCCAGAGCCTCTCCACAGAATAGCTGCCAGTCTGGAACCTCTTCACAAGGTGGGCCCAAGGCTTTTAAGGCTGGCTTCCAGTTTGGCGGACCCACCATTAAGGTCTGTGCGAGTTGCTGGCATCTCTAGACTGTTAACTAGTCCGGTAGTTCTGGAGGGCCTGAGTCCGGTGGTCCCTAGTCCGGTGGTTCTGGAGGACCTGACTGCGGTCGTCCCAAGTCAGGTGGTCCTAGAGGACCCAAATCTGGTGGTCCTGGAGGATCCGACTACGGTGGTTTCAAGTACGGTGGTCCTGGAGGACCTGACTCTGGTGGTATCAAGTCTGTTTGGCCAGAGCATCACTGATCTGCCCCTCCGGCTCTGCCCTGGCGAGCTTACACTCCGCCCTGGCCTCCTGCCCTGCCAGCCCCGGCCTGGCCTCATCTGTGTCCAGGCCCTCTTCCACTACATGGGCCTGGCCCGACATCCCTCCCCTGATCCATCTCTGTTCTGCCTCCTTCCAGGATTTCTTTGACTTTTGTTGGAGCACCTGGAATCCACTTCTTTAGGGAGGGGTTATGTCACAGTCTTCAGCTGGGGTGCCCATGACGGCCACCAGAGGGCACTACTGTGTCTGTTTGTGAGCACATGGCTTGTCATTGTTGTTTTTGGTGCCATGTGCTCTCCAGTCTATTGTCTGACCCCTCATTATTGTTTCACTTACTCCACCTGTGTCTCCCTCGTTACCCTTTTTTGTCTCCCTATTTATTCTCCTTATGTTTGCAGTCCTGTACTCTCCGCCCTGGCCTCCTCTGTATCCAGGCCCTCTTCCACTACAGAGGCCTGGCCCGCCATCTCTCCCCTGATCCACCTCCTTCCGCCTCCCTTCAGGATTTCTTTGACTTTTGTTGGAGCATCTGGAATCTGCTTCTTTAAGTAGGGGTTATGTCACAGTCTTCAGTTGGTGTCTGTTTTTCTCCCTCTGGGTGGTTTTTGTTCGTTTTTTTTTTTTTTTTTACTATTAATAAAGAACCCATTTCCTGCATCTTTGAATCCCCATCACATCTTTTCGCTCTGACCATGATAAAACGCTTGTCTCATAGAGGGAGCTCTACCATGAGGGATGCTGTCTACCACTGCCAGTGGCAGATCACTTAAGTCTGCCACGTCATGTCTAGGAGCCACATCCAGGGGCTGATTGTGCGTTGACACGTTGGTGTGATGGCCATGCGAAGTGTACCGCAGTGCCATGCCCATCTCGGAACTCTTTCATGTGGTCTCATGTGAAGCAATCCGAATGGCGTGACTGCGGCTGCGGATACCATATGCCCCAGGATCATCTGAAAGTGTTTCAGTGGTACCACCATCCTGCCTCTGAAGGAACTCAGCCAGTTCAGCACTGACTGGGCATGCTCATTGGTGAGATGCTCCGTCATACTCACCGAGTCTAACTTCACACAAAGAAAAGAGATTCTCTGCACAGCAAAGAGCCTGCTCTTTTTCCAGTTGACCCGAAGCCCCAACTGGCTGAGGTACCGGAGCACCTGGTACCTGTGATCGCACAACTACTCTCACAACTGGACCATGATGAGCCACTCATCAAGATAGTTGAGGATCCTGATGCCTACTTCCTGTAACAGGACAAGGGGCAAGACATGGGGGAGAGGGAAAGCCTGAAGGGGAGGACCCTGTACTGCCATACCTGACCCTCGAACACAAACCAAAGGAACAGCCTGTGTCGAGGAAGGATCAAGACATGAAAGTAAGCGTCTTTCAGGTCAACCACTGCAAACCAATCCTGGGGCTGGATGCATCTGATGATATGCTTCTGCATTAGTATCTTGAATGGGAGCTTGTGAAGGGCCCGATACAAAACTTGCAGATCCAGGATTGGTTGAAGGCCAGCGCCATTCTGGGGCACAATGAAGTAAGGGCTGTAACACCCCGACTACATCTCTGCTGGAGGGACAGGATTGCATCCTGTGCCAAAAAGACAGCAATCTACTCCTGCAGGACAGGGGCATCTTGGACTGCCACTGAAGTCTCGAGGACGCTGCTGAACATGGGGGGTCGCCTGGCAAACTGAATCCCATAGCCGAGTCGGAGTGTCCAGATGAGCCAGTGAGACTGGTTGGGCAGCGCAAGCCACGCTACCAAACTCTGTGCGAGTGGCACCAAAGGAACAATGGACATAGTGGTGCAGCGGTGGGAAGTCGTGCTGGATGAACCAGAAAGCATCTGTTGCGTATTTATACCCGTATGCAGGAGGAGTGGCTCAGCATGCAAAATCCTCTAACCAAATTTAATTGGCATTTACTGTTAATCAGAGAGGTTTCGGTCTCCCAAGTAAGACCCCTAATGTCGTCACAACATAACTCGTAGTAAACAACAGAGAGGGAAACACATTTACTGAATAATTTCCACCATGCACATCAAAAATGTCACGTGACTTTGCACAATGGGACGGGATAACTTGACTAATCAGCAGACCATGGCATTTTAAATGTTGTTTTAGTCGTTCTAAAATGCCTGAGCAAAGTCTGTTATCAAAGTATTTCTGTGTAATTGTTTTAGACGGCTTTACTCCCAAACAGCAGGCATCCACCTCTGAAAGCAATGACAGCATTTGTTGTTTTTATGTGCTCACTCAGGCGCAAGTAATTTATCATATATGTACATTTTTATATTCAGTGGCTTCTCCTACTTTTCTTTAGTGATAATTATTGCCAGTTTAACAGGAAGGGACAATTTTGTTCTCTCTGACTCTTTGGATGGAAACAGTGATTTATTCACAATATAACAGTGCTTTATTTATTGTTTATGTGATATTCCAGTTTTGTGCATAACTTATATTCGCATCTTTGGATGGGAAAAAAAAAGCTATTGATTGAATTTATTCAAATTCTGAATGGAGTACAGCCTAGAAATCACACAAAGAGAGCTTTCCTTATAATCACTGAAAAGCTGTCACTCATCTCAATTCATCTCTATCTCAAAAAAGTTTATAAGTTCAAAGTTTAATCAGTGAAGCTCTACACTGCACAATGAATCTCTTATTTGCATCTACATCACATCTACAGTTTTTAATAATTAGAATATTGGCGGGCATTCAGAACAAAACCCAGATCGGAGAGTGGATTCTAACTTAAACATCTTGGATTGGTTGTTAGGTTCAAGAAATCAACAGATATATCTGTAATTGTCTATATTGTAACTTGCAAGATGTGTTAAATAGAAACCTTTAACCAGTGAATTGACAGCAATTGTGCTGTGAATTGTTCTGAGAAAATAAAAACATTTTGGAAAAAAAGATAATAAATAAGATACAGACAGAATTTACATTTTCAGGTGATCTATATCTTTAAGATAATGATTTCACACCTACTAATGGACTACAGCATTGCTGTTACTATGTAACTGTGCTTTGAGTGTTCATAACTTAAGGCCATTTACATGAGCTGTCAGGAGAGTTATTAGCTCTAATGAAATGCTAGAGCTGGAGAGAGATGTTAAGGGAATTTATTTATTTATTTATTTATTTTTTTTTTTTTATTATTTTTTTTTTTTTTTTGCTGTGTCTGACTGCATTATCATGGGCAGAGACATAAACACCCGAGCAACTCCAAAGCAAAAAAACAGAAAACTATTCAGCTCTGCGAGCCATCATCAACAAGAAATCATTGACATGTGAAAAAAAAATTAAGTGAGGCACAAAGGAAAAGGTTTTAGTCCCTTTAGGGGTTCCATAGTCTCATGGGCATTTATTGAAGTACCACTAAATTGTCAATATTGTACCACTATCCTGTATATTAAACAAAACAACAGTCGAAATTGGTTAAAATTTTAACTTCATAATTTTAGAACTTATTTTGTAAGATAGACTCAGTAAAACTTACACTTTTTGTCACAAGTACATTTGAACATGTTATATAATTGTATGCAAAATTAAGTCTTTTTTCTAAGTTAAATTTTATAAAATGTATATTTATAAAAAAAAGTTTTGTATCTATTGCATTGTTTGTTGAATCTGTATCTGCCATTCAATAGCCTGTGAAGTTGATAAATTAAAATACAATCAACCAACCATGAAATAACACAAAGTATTGAAATAATATAGTTATATTATATAGTATTATAGAGTTTCTGGTATGTCTTTCTTTTACTGCTCTGAAACCAAAATTGTAACATCTAAGTTAACTTGTTATCTAAGTTAACTAAGTTAATTAATCTAAGTTAACTAAGTTAACTTTCTAGAACATTCCAGAACATTGTGGCAAAAAATCATCCAACGTTCTCTTCTGAAGATTTGGACAACTCACTTTTGTAAAGTTTATGTTAAAATGTTGTTAGCTCAGTTTTATTTATGTACCATGTCATTTTTATGCATGAGTTATAACAGATTAGTTTATATAATCTGTCAACATATTATTTTAGTTTTCATGAGCACTGTTAATGATACACACAAACACACACACACACACACACACACACACACAAAATCATAATCAGCATGTCAAACTTAATAAATAAACATTAAAATGACAAGCAGATCAAAACTCAATACACAAATAATGTTATTAATTTTAGGTAGAAATGTGGACTATAGCCTTGCAGCCTCTTGAACATCATCAGATCGATGCTGGGCATGAAAATGTGGGACATGAACATTCTCTACAAACGCTCAACTTGACATTCAGTTTTCATCCGATTAGTGCTCTTTTATATGTGTCCGGAGTGTGTCAAAGCAGGCATCTATAGCATTCCACAGTCTGGCTTGATTTTTGCCCAATGGTGACGCTCGCCTGTCCTTCACTAATCCACTGGCCAAGACATAAGAAGGACAAAATGTTAATAGTTGTGGTAACGTCAGGAAGGCTGATGTTATCACAAAGTGTCATGTATTACTGTGGATGTTTAGCGTCTGCGCCCTTTGGGAAGAATTGCTGATGCGTGACATGGAAATCATTGCTTTAGAGTCCAGAACATTCCATACTCAAAGTTCAGAGGTCCCACTGCTGTTGTCATCACTGCATCGGTTTGTTTAAGTACAGGCATTTTTTTAAAATAAAAGTAACATTTGGTCATTATTGGTCTTATTGGTACTTATCAATTGCTTTTTATGTAGAAATAGATTTTATTGCTTTATCTTAAAATATGAAAATCCATCTTTGAATGTTATGTTTTCAACTATGATAAATATGAAAAGATTAATACAGTAAACCATTCAATATTTATTGTTAAAAAACATTAAAAAAACATTATTTTTGCTCAAATTGTGCTAGCATCTAATCTTCATGAGAAGTCTTGTGTAACTGCAGCAGCATGCAGTGTGTTTGCAACACATGTACTGTGGAACATATCTGATCTTTCACAGACCGCTGGCCAATCAGCATGCTGGAGGGATGGATATTCATGCTAGTTTGGTCATGCGATGGCTTATTCAAGTGGGAAGCTATGGCCACTGTGCTGGACCTGTGCAATCGTTTTATTGTTCTTTAAATGCCACTGGAGAGGTTTAAATTTACAGTATGCTTTGATATCAGACTAAATATATATATATATTAAGCATGTTATGTTATGTTATGTTATGTTATGTTATGTTATGTTATGTTATGTTATGTTATGTTATGTTTCAGGATAAAATTTTAGCCAAACTTTATAAGACCTACTTTATCATATTTGACATGCAAATTTCTAAGGATCTAAATTATCAACATTTTCAAGTTTCCCTTTAGGAACTCGAGCTGCGTTGGAAAACACTACAGGAACAACTTCAGCATGACATGCTCTGAATTACGTATGTAATCAGCCCAACAGAGTGGCGAGACATTCAAGCAGGGTGACGTAGAAAGCAAAAAGCTTAAAAGTGCATGCAGTGGAAACAGCGGCAGCTTATGTCATTCAGTAAGCACTCTGGCTGTGTCAGTCCTATTTATTGTTGTCTCTTGTGCATTATATCAGTATGGCTAAGAGAGAAACAAAGATGGGCAACAAACAGCATTTTAGATTGTGTGTCACTTCCTGCCCTCGCTTCATCACGGGTGGGGACACACACAATCTTTGCGTTGTTTGTTTGGGAGCGGAGTACACTCAGTCAACCCTCAAGGGGGCTGATTGTCTGCATTGTGAGCATCTCTCGATGCAGACGCTCCGCTCCCAGAGGGCTCTCTTCGAGGAGGGAGCCCTAACTAGTGTTCCCTGCAGCTTGGGTCCCGCTGCTGATGGCTTCATTCGTGGGGATCACAAATGGATCTGGTGGAGGGAATGGAGACAGGCAAGTCCCTTTCTCCTTCCTCACCCTCCAGATACAGGAGAGATCCGAGGAGATCTCCCCAGTATGAGGAGCAAGTGGATGTAATCACTTGTGCGGTAGCCAAGTTACACATCGATTGGCCCGCCGAGAAACAGAATGAGCCACCGAAGAGCAAATTAGATAACCACTTTTTGCGCTCGTGGCCATTACCTCCATGCCGGGGCAGCCTGTATCTTCAGTCCCTCTGCTAGTCACTATTCCAACATGATGGGACTGAATGAGCAAGGTTACAAAGCTATGCCCCGGGTTGAACAGACGCTCCCGAGCTATCTGTCTCCCAGTGTGGCATTGTCTCTGAGGGCCCCGGCATTGCCTTCCAAGCCACTGCATACTACATTTAGCTTGGTGGGCAAATGGTACACAGCAGCTGGTCAGGCTGGTGTGTGCTTTCATACTACAGCTGTTTTACAAGCATACCAAGCTGACCTGCTAAAGGAGTTAGATGAGGGCGAGGAAGTTAAAGCAGATGACATCACTGAGCTTAGGAGGACTGCTGATTTATCTCTCCATGCCACCAAAGAGACCACCTGCGCCACCAGTAGGTGTATGGCGGTCGTCGACAGGTTTCAGGAAGCCCGTAAACAAGCGGTGGCATTTCGGCGGTACCTCCCTTGCTGGTCTATAGCTTCTGGGGCTGCTGGGCAGGAGTAGCCCCACCCGTGTACCAGCTCCTCATACCCTGAACAACATAAACAAAGTTTGGTCTTCTTAGCCGAAGCCAGATCTGCGGACCGTACTTCAGGCTAGGAAGGCCTCAGCTAAGAAGTCCTGACGCTTACGGCCCAGGACTTCTGAGGGCAGGACCCTCTGGGGAAGAGTGGTACACACCTCATCACATGGTGCCCATCTCTTCTCAGTGCCCTCAGGGGATTGGTCTGTCATTCCCTGCCACCCCCGGTGCTTCAGGGAACAGTGGTCTCCAGCTCTAACAACACTAAAGGTCAGTTTCAAGAGACTGATTCCCATAGCAGATTATCTGGTAGCATGGAAACTTCTGCCAAATGTGTCTCAATGGGTCCTGCACACTGTAGAGAGAGGCTTCAGAAGGTTTCAGAATTCCACCACGATTCAGCTGAGTTTTTCCCACTCTGGTGGGCCACAAGCAGGTTCTACAACCGGTATTTCATCATTCCGAAGAAGGATTGGTGGTTGCGTCCGATTTTAGATCTGTGTCGTGTGAACCGCTCAGTCAAGAAGCTGAAGTTCAAAATGCTCACTCTCAAGCAGTTCGTGTCTCATATCAGGTTGGAGGACTGGTTTGTCACGTTAGATCTGAAGGACGCATACTTCCACGTATACAGGTGCTGGTCATATAATTAGAATATCATCAAAAAGTTGATTTATTTGACTAATTCCATTCAAAAAGTGAAACTTGTATATTATATTTATTCATTACACACAGACTGATATATTTCAAATGTTTATTTCTTTTAATTTTGATGTTTATAATTGACAACTGAGGAAAATCCCAAATTCATTATCTCAGAAAATTAGAATATTGTGAAAAGGTTCAATATTGAAGACACCTGGTGCCACACTCTAATCAGTTAATTAACTCAAAACACCTGCAAAGCCTTTAAATGGTCTCTTAGTCTAGTTCTGTAGGCTACACAATCATGGGTAAGACTGCTGAATTGACAGTTGTCCAAAAGATGACCATTGACACCTTGTACAAGGAAGGCAAGACACAAAAGGTCATTGCAAAAGAGGCTGGCTGTTCACAGAGCTCTGTGTCCAAGCACATTAATAGAGAGGCAAAGGGAAGGAAAAGATGTGACAGAAAAAGTGTACAAGCAATAGGGATAACTGCACCCAGGAGAGGATTGTGAAACAAAACCCATTCAAAAATGTGGGGGAGATTCACAAAGAGTGGACTGCAGCTGGAGTCAGTGCTTCAAGAACCACTACACAAAGACGTATACAAGAAATGGGTTTCAGCTGTCGCATTCCTTGTGTCAAGCCACTCCTGAACAACAGACAGCGTCAGAAGCGCCTCGCTTCAAAAAGGACTGGACTGCTTCTAAGTAGTCCAAAGTTATGTGCTCTGATGAAAGTACATTTTGCATTTCCTTTGGATATCAGGGTCCCAGAGTCTGGAGGAAGAGAGGAGAGGCACACAATCCACATTTCTTGAGGTGCAGTGTAAAGTTTCCACAGTCAGTGATGGGCTCTCATAACACCTGAGCAGTGCCACAGACTGATCGACTCCATGCCACGCTGCATTGCTGCAGTAATTCAGGCAAAAGGAGCCCCAACTAAGTATTGAGTGCTGTACATGCTCATACTTTTCATTTTTATACTTTTTAGTTGGCTAAGATTTCTAAAAATCCTTTCTTTGTATTGGTCTTAAGTTATATTCTAATTTTCTGAGATACTGAATTTGGGATTTTCCTTAGTTGTCAGTTATAATCATCAAAATTAAAAGAAATTAACATTTGAAATATATCAGTCTATGTGTAATGAATGAATATAATATACAAGTTTCACTTTTTGAATGGAATTAATGAAATAAATCAACCTTTTGATGATATTCTAATTATGTGACCAGCACCTGTACATCCTTCCTTAACACAGTTGTTCCTGAGGTTTACTTTCAGGGGCGAAGCTTACCAATATCGGGTTCTTCCGTTCAGCCTAGCACTCTCACCCTGTTGGTGGTTCGGCATCGAGAAGAGGCTTTGTCGACCAAAATGTTATTAGTTGCTTAGTCGCAAAAAAAAAAAAAAAAAAAAAAAAAACTCCACAGGCAAAGTCATGCAGTCTGTGACGGACAGATCGTTAACAGCTAGTCTATGGGAATACATGACATCCAAATGCTTGCCTACCATACATCAACCTCAAATATAGCTTATCAACTGAAATTTGTATTAGCAACTTTACATGTCCGCTCAATGTAATGTTAACCCAGAGAAATGTGCTCTATTCAGTGTCTGTGCGGAGTGTTGAGCTAAACAGCAGCTCACTGCAGGACAGATGGAGACGCCGGTGTGCTCACTTTCACTTAAAATACTGGTCATTTTTGGTCATACCATGGGTCATACAGATAAGAGTAATAGATCTTTTGAATCTGTAAAGACTCTACGTTTATTTATGTGCTCTCACAATAAAAACAAATCGCGCTTTTGTGAAATAATGAAAGCAAACAGGATGCGCTTTCTGTCGTCTCGGTCTGTGAACTTCAACGCATAACACCTTGTATATCTTTACCTTACAGACATAAAAATATATATATCTATAGAGAATGAAATGTCTACTTTAAAATAAACCAATTCAAATGGAAAACAAATATTCTCGTATTATGCAATCCGTATGAAACCTGCATCACTAGTGTCACTGACTTCATCTCTTAAACTGAGAACAAAGAAAGCACTAGTTTATCAAAATATTAAAATGTTAATGCAGTCTCCTTACTGTTTTTCTCTGACACATTCATAATCATTACTTCTGCCTGTGTGCTGTGGCAAGCTTTATGCGTGTGCTTGAGCGCTTATTAGGATATGTAGGCAATTAAAGTGGTCAAATGATGCTGCTAAAAAGAACATTATTTTGTGTATTTGTTGTAATGCAATGTTTTTATGTGTTTTAAGGTTCAAAAAACACATTATTTTCCATATAATGTACATTATAGTTTCTCCTCTATGTCCCGCCTTCTGAAACATGTTGATTTTTGCAAAGCTCATCTGTCTGAAAAGCGAGTTGTGCTCTGATTTGCATGCTATTTAGTGCGTTGTGATTGGCCGGATGCCTCAAGCGTGTGATGGAAATGTTACGCCCCTTTACATACTATGCTGTCTCCCAACAGCATGAGACTCAGTCCAGCTGCTCTGCTCCTGCACATCCCATCATCGCTTTCTTTTAGCAGTTCAGTCAATGTACTGTTAGGAGTAACTGAATAACTAAATAAATAATAAATAAACTCAATAACTCAGGATATTGGTTTATTTCGCGTCAGAGGGAGTGTAAGGCACGTTTATAAACCAAATAATTTAAGTAATTTGTGTATTAGTGCATACTGGAGACGCAAACCAGTTCACTAAGAAGATCCGATTAAATAGAAAGATTTGTTAGCAATCCGTACATCACTAAACGTGACAAAACAAATAAAACCCATTACAAACAAGACATTTGTTGCATAACATAATTGACATAATTACTGATTATAATGACTTATATTGTCTTTTTACGCGTTGCATTGCGTATCGCGCTGTGTAAACATAAAACCATGTCTGCATTTGTGATCTGAGAAACAACAAACAACAAGCCCACTCTGCTGCTCAAAACTCGCATTTGAATCATCATTGGCAAATTATTTAAATATAAAAGCATACCTACAGGCTGTGAGTCTGAAGGCCAGATTGTCCTTGCAAAGTTTGAATTGCCCAATTTTATAGAAACAGCCGTTGTGCCACAGACACATTGCAGGTTACTGGTTCAGGAAACAGTCCTCATCCTCCATAAAATGCGCTGCACACATCTGAATATTTGGGTTGGACTGTTCTGGAACAGTGTTGTAAATACAACTTAGCCACTGATTTCTAGTCATGTCCTCTTTTGGAAGGCCAAACAAAGTTTCACTTTAACAAAACACACAGTGTCTCCACAACATGGCAGCGGTGGCAACAGAGAGAATAAAAGTTACGCCTTCTTTCTTTGTGTGAACATTTGTGTGGCGTTATGCAAATCTTCCCACATAGTAATGTAGAGATTTGGGGGCGTGTTAGAACGAGCCATTTTAGGGGGGTCTGGTTGACCCTTAACTTTTATAAAGAACATCTCTTTGGATTTGAGTTTTGGATTTGGATTGATATCTCTTTAGTCTTTGCAACTTCACAGATCTTCTTTATGCACCAAGAGCTTGTAACACTCCAAAGAGAAAGGAAAAATTGAAATCGCATCATATGACCCCTTTAAAGGCTCATTATAATTATTTAAATAGTTTATCAATAAATGTGTGATTAGTCGACTAATGCTTAAAATAAACAACTACTAGTTGACCAGAAAAATCCTTAGTCGAGGACAGCCCTAACTCACTGTCAAGCAGTTTCAAAAACCGTTGGGTCTGATGGCAGCTGCATCCAACGTGACACCTTTTGGCCAACCGTACATGAGACCCCTACAGTGATGGCTCAAGACCAAGGGATTCTCCCCAAGGGGAAATCTGCTTCGCATGATCAAGGTCACACGGTGATACTTACGTGCCTTAGACATGTGGCCTTGACATGACATGAGACATGAGCCTTGGTTCTTGTCTCACGGGTTGGGGAGCGGTCATGTGTGGCCGCCCAGCCTTCTGTCTGTGGAGCGGCCACCATCTTACATGGCACATTAACTGCCTGGAGAGATGTTGGCCATGTTTCAAGTGCTGAAACACTTTCTCCCAGATCTAAGAGGCATCATGTGTTGGTGTGCACCAACAACACAGCAGTGGTCTCTTACATCAACCACCAGGGAGGTCTGCGTTCATGCCCCCTTTACAGGCTGGCGCACCAGACCCTTGTGTGGGCCTAAGAGAAACTCCTCTCGCTGAGAGCAATGCACATCCCTGGGCATCTCAATCAGGGAGCAGGCATCTTGTCAAGACAGGAGCCGAGACCTGTGGAATGGAGACTCCACCCCAATGTGGTGAACCAGATTTGGAGTATGTTTGGTCAAGCTCAAGTGGATCTGTTTGTGACTCCAGAGACATCGCAATGTCCCCTTTGGTTCTCTCTGACTCATCCAGCTCCCCTGGGACTGGACGCATGGGGCAGACGTGTCCGAGGCTTCGTCTGTAAGCTTTTCCCCCAATTGCTCTGCTCCTATGAGTTCTGGAGAGAGTGCGCCAGGATGGGATTTGTCTGCTGCTAGTAGCTCCATTCTGGACTGGCTGAGTATGGTTCTCTGACCTGGTGTCTCTTCTCAACAGCTCTCCATGTAAGATTCCCATCAGGAGGGACCTCCTTTCTCAGGCGGGGAGCACCATCTTTCTCCCCCGCCCAGAGTTGTGTTAACTTTGGGAGTGGCCCCTGAGGGGGCACAACTCATAGTTTCTGGTCTCTCAACTGAGGTTGTTGAGACCATCCTCCAGTCCAGACCTTCCTCTATGAGGACACTGTATGCCTTTAAGTGGAAACTTTTCACTTCTTGGTGTGGCAACCGCCAGCTTGACCCAGTCAACTGCTCAGTTGGTTCAGTTCTGAAGTTCTTGCAGACTCGGTTCTCCACAGGGTGACCAGCTCCACCTTGAAGGTTTACGTGGCGGCCTCTCTTGGTGGTCAATCTGTGGGAAGACAGCCCCTGGTTACACGTTTCCTCCATGGTGCACTGAGACTGAGGCCTCTGGTACGATCATGAGTCCCTTCGTGGGATCTGGCCATGGTTTTAGAGGCTCTATGCAAACCATGCCGTTCAGGTTCTACGACCTCTATGTTTATGCCACTACTGGCTTCTCTGTTCTCTCGCCTAAGCTGTGCTCTTCCACAGTAGGCAGGGATTTGAATGTCTGGCGGCTTGGGCATCTCACTCCCATAGCATTTTCCAATGTAGCTCGAGTTCCTTTAGGGGTACGACCCTAGGTTACACATGTGACCATTGTTCTCCAAGGGAACGAGACGCTGTGTCTCAATGCCATACTTCCGACATCCCTGCGAGTGCTTCCTTCACTCTACAGAAGCTGCCGCTGTTTCCATCGCACATGCATTTAAGCTTCCTGGTCTCTATGTCACCCCGCCCGTGACGTCTCTCCACTTCATTGGGTTGATTACACACGTGATTCAGAGCGCGTTACGCTTGAGGCATTCCCAAAGCATTTTCCGACGGACTTGTTCCCTTGGGGAACCATGGTTACATATGTAACCTAGGAATTTTTTCAACCAACTTTGCTGAAATACATGTTGTACAGGATCTACTGCATGCCTTCTGTCACTGCATTCATAATTTAGAATTTGTTAAGAAGAAAAAGACCTTTTAGTATAATTGTAAAAAAAAACAAAAAAAAAAAAAACATGTTAATCATGAGTGTCAAATATGATCATCAGGCTTTGAGGAACATTTATTTGTATATGTCTCAAACATCATTGTATTGTATTGCAGTTTTCCTCCCACAATAAAAACTACAGAGCTTAGCTCATTAAATTAAGTATTTACATATCATCCTACTAAAGACAAGAGATACAGAGTGACAACTGATATTTATATTACTGTATGTAAGTAGTCTGCTATACTGTTATAAAGATATTATTGATTTACATTACAATCAAAATTTCAAATCATGTCCTGGAAATAAATATCAGCATCTGCACTAAATTGCACACTGTTGCTCATAGTTTGAACCTCTGAATAAAACCCAGGTGTTTCCTACTCATATATGAGCTCCATGTTCTTACTATATCAAACTATATGAGTCACAAAAACTTGATATGATACTCAACAAAAACAAATATGTAAACTTTTGTTGTTGTTGTTAAAGGTTCCATTCTGACTTGTCCTGCTTTACAGGGTTAATAATTACGTAACTGAACATTTATATTTTCTGAAGAAGAAAAAAAAGTGTTTGCTCCTTACAAAACATGCCATCACAATGCCAGGGTGTTATCATGTTTTCAGCATGTTGCTATGTTTCAGCAGGGTTTTGGGAGGTGTCTAGGTGGATGTTTAATGGCCCACTCCCAAGTCTCAAAGGTTCCTTTATCAAATTTCTTGGATTTTTCACCACCTTCCATAACTTAGAAAAGCTCCAGAACACCAAAAACCCTAAACATGAGCAATATAAATAAGGCTTACATAAGCAAACCCTATTAATTAAACCCAACTGAGGACTCAGGAGCTGTCAAAAAACAACCAATTTGGGAAAGAGTCATAGAGAAAATCAATATTCCTCAGCAGTTTTAAAAGTAAAAGCTGTATAAAAACTATTTTCAATGCGATCACCACTTCTTGAAACCTATAGAATGTAAAAGCAGCATTGTCATATATATATATATATATGAAAAGATGTATGAAACAATTGACAGAACAGATATGGAGTTACAGCTAAATGAGTCCTGTCAGTGATGCTGTGGTTTGGGAGATGGTGAAGGGGAGCGCGTCAGTGCAGATGTCTAGACAGGTGCTGCTGGCTGTAAACTTGTAATTAGGGAACTGTGTCTGTAAACACACTGGGCAAGTGATTCTGACCGCTCACTGCCAGCAGAGATCACTTAATGGAGTTGTCTTCCATTTGTACTGATACCCCAGTATATGCTTTTACCCATAACACCATTTTTGTCAGATTTATTGCTGATTTGAATTATATTATTCAAATGTGAGACTGACAAACAGTTTTTGGGATTTCCATCTTTTGCTATCAAAGTACCAAAGTAGCTGAAGTTTCATGACTGCAAGAGCTGCTACTTTTTAGTGACAGTCAATGGAGAATGATATATTTTGCAGCCAGATGGTGTAGTTACGACATCAGCCAACTAGGGCTGATCGGACCACATTAACCTGCCAAAGCTTAAACCCTTGATATATACTGTAAGAATAAAAGCGAAGGCATTCTGACCAGTACAAATGCAGCTGCTTCAGAGATACAGCATACAATACTTGGCAAGACTGCCCTTGTTAAAACAAAGTGCACTTAAAGGATTAGTTCACTTTCAGAATAAAAATTTCCTGATAATTTGCTCACCCCCATGTCATCCTAGATGTTCATGTCTTTCTTTCGTCAATTTAAATGAAATTAAGGTTTTTGAAAAAAACATTCCAGGATTTTTTTTCCATATTTGTCTTCAATGTTGGCCAACAGTTTGAAGGTCCAAACTGCTGTTTCAATGATGCTTCAAAGAGCTCTACACAATCCCGAGGAATAAGGGTCTTATCTAGCGCCTCAACTCAAGCGCACTTGGGTTATGCAGCAGGACAATGATCCGAAACACACCGGCAAGTCCACCTCTGAATGGCTCAAGAAAAACAAAATGAAGGTTTTGGAGTGGACAAGTCAAAGTCTGGATTGAATCCGATCGAGATGCTGTGGCATGACCTTAAACAGTCCATTCATGCTCATAAACTCTCCAATGTGGCTGAATTAAAACAATTCTGCAATTCTGAGTGAGCATGGACATGTCATTGGGGTTATGAAGTGGTGTCCTCTTTCAAAGGTTTCATCCAGTTAGTTTATATGGATATGTATGTGTGAAAATCACTTTTAACAAGTTTCAAACATGTTGTAGATGAAATTTGATGGAATTTGATGTTTGTTGACAGCATGAAATAACTACATTTAGAATGTATTTTCAGTTAGTATAGACATGTCAGTCTATTTTTAGTATACTTATCATAAAATAAATATATTTGAAATACAATTAAGTATATTTATTTGTCATTAGGACCATGGTGTAACGTTTTGGAATTTGAACTGTTGTTGTAAGAAACAGAACTGTGTAAACATTTTAATATGTTCTAATGTGTGTATATGTTCTTCTTTGTGATCTACAGAAAAAAAAAAAAAAAAAAACACATAACATTTGCTTGCCATGCTTATTTTGCCAGATATTTTGCCAAATTAATGCAATCATTCAACCCCACGTGGATGGTGCAGGGCGATTGTGCAACAGAGTCCACTCCAGCAAAACAGAATCATTACAAACATCAGCACTGTGTCTTCCAATTATTATCAGCTGAGTCTGGATAAGCCAAGACTCTCTCTGAAGAAAATAACACTCTCTGCGCTGCTGGAGGTGGAAGTGAGGAAAAATAGGCAGCAGCATCTTTATGAATTGTATGTAGATTTCTACTCTTAGAGGGGGCAGTTGTTTGAAAGTCAGTAGATTTAATCTCCTTGTGACTCCTGACTCCTTGTGCAACATCAGAATCACATCCGCAGCCAAAAGCCTGTGGATATGCATCATATAACCACAGATGAAAGCTTGATTCAATTTCTTCCAAGATCATTTTGGTATACTGGTCCCAAAAGT
The DNA here is from genome assembly GCF_018340385.1 of Cyprinus carpio. Lineage (NCBI taxonomy): Eukaryota > Metazoa > Chordata > Actinopteri > Cypriniformes > Cyprinidae > Cyprinus > Cyprinus carpio. The sequence goes on from NC_056604.1 coordinate 22,872,193, forward strand.
ATTTGGACACTAAAGATATTTATTATTCAGAAAGATTCAGAAAGCACATGCATGCTTACAAAGAGTACAAAATCTCACAAAGAGAAAGAGTTTGTAAGGTTTTTACATATCGAACACAACAGAACACAAACTTATATATATATATATATATATATATATATATATATATATATATATATATATATATATATATATATATAAATATTGAAGGTCCATGCAATTCAAGTCAGGGGTGAAAAAACACATAATGGCAGCATAAATATAATCCGTATGACATTGGTTTAATCCAAGTTTTGGGTGAGAACAGACCAAAATGTATCTCCGTTTTTACTATAAATCATGACAGCAGTGACTTCAAACTTGATTTCTCTACAAGTACACTACCAGCACTGTATCCCAAAATGCAGTGCACAACCTTCCATTTTTCTTTGATGGATGAAGCAAAATCACCAAACATATTTTGACATTTACAGAATATCAGAAACACTGATGAATAATTCAAAATGCTTGTTGACAAAAAAAAACATGCTGACACAACAGTTCCCTTTCAAGGGAACTTCGAACTGCGTCCTCTAGGGGTCGCTATGGGGGAACACCTCGTCGTGACCCGTGTCTGAAGCATACAAATGAAAAAACGAGTTGGCCGGCGACAGCCTCTGACGTCACTACCGGTGCGACTATAAAACAGGCACCGGGAAAACACGTCATTCTCTTCTTCGTCTTCACTGACTTTTTTGTTTGAAGCGTGCATCTGAAAGAACCAATAAGAGCGCTCTTTCTCTGTCTATCATGGCGACTACTAGCAAGCGTTTAGATAATGTATGCATCCGTGTCGGCGATATTTGACACCTGATGACACACACGATCTTTACGTGATTTGTTTGGGTAAAGAGCACGCACGCAATGTCTTTGAGGAGGCAATCTGCGTGCATTGCGAGCATTTTTTCAAGGAAAAAGCTCTGCTCTCGTTCGTCTCTCTTTCCGAAAAAAAAAAATAAAGGCAGCCATCTGCTTCCCGCGCTTCCCGCGGTTCAGGACCCGCCGCTGCTGAGGCACGGAGGAGAATGAGCTCGTGAGAATTTCAGGTGGATCTGTCTGAATGGTTTAAAGAGGGACTTTCCCTTTCGCGCTCAAAATGGCGGCGGACGAGAGAGAGCCTCGGGAGGATGATGTTATATCTTTAACACTTTCTGATACTGAGGTTAGTGCTCTGCTGGGTTTTTACCCAGGAAAAGCAGGAGATATTTGAGGATGGTGAAGAAGCTGAGGCTGAGCCTTCTCAATTCTCCTGCCCTGCGTATGTAGAGCTGTTGGAGTTTATGGATCGCGCCTCGATGAGCGTTATCTTTCCGACCATAGCCCTCCAGCTCAGGTGAGCCTTCCATTTCTGCCTGATCTCCATACAGAGATCGAAAGGAAATGAAAGAGGCCGTTTTCTTATCGCATCCATCGGTTTCAGCATAAGAGTTTTGCCGACATCGAGGCGATGCGCGAAAACGGCTATGAGAGGATGCCCCCTGCAGAAAGAGCTTTCATTCTGCGGGGGAGACATCCTCTCTTAATCTCCCTCCTTGCCATCTAAAGCCCCTTCAAGCAATGCATCTTGCTTAAATGGCAAGGCATACGCAGCAGCAGCAGGTCAGGCTGTGGCTTTATTACAAAATAAATGCTTCAAGCATATCAGACTGATCTGCTAAGAGACCTGGATAGAGGCGAAGGCCTTTTTCCTGATCAGGTAGCCGAGCTGCGCCGCACCACAGGCCTCTCTCTCCGGGCTACCAAGCAGGCCACCTCTGCCAAGCGCAGTACTATGGCGGCCATGGTGGTGGCAGAGAGACATCTGTGGATGAACCTGGCAGACATCGGGAAGAAAAAAAAGGCTTTCTTCTCGATGCTCAGGTTTCGCCTTCTGAACTTTTCGGTATTTCCGTTGAGACGGTGATCGAGAAGTTCGGGGGAGACGAAGGCGCACTCCGCTGCTTTCAGATCCTTCGTTCCACGAAGGTCCAGGTCTGAGCCCGAACAACATAGGGGTCCTGGCCTGTCTCGATCTGAGGATCAAAGACGGGGACAGAAGGCTAGTGTCGCGACTCACGCTCCTCCCCCACCTGCGGGCAGGGTTAAGAGGAATTGTGGGTCACAAGGGGGTAAGCAGTACCTAAGGGATGTGATCCAGACGAGGCAGCGTTCTCGTCTGAGTGAGAGTGATACTGAGGTATCTACTCGTTTCCTTTAGGGATTTTTAACTTCTGCTTTTATCCTCCCCTTCCTAATTCCCCTGTAACCACCAGCTCTCCACCTGATCGAGGTTAGGTGGAAACCTCTAACGCATAACAGTCTCCTATGCTGGACCTATAATGTTTTTGGCTGGTTCTATGTTCATAGCAACCACCTTACTGATGGTCCGGACTAAAAGGAGGTGCCCCTTGAGTATAAAAATAACCCTTTCTGTATATATTTATGTGTAAATTGCTGGTGGTTATGTGTCTACTAATAAACTCTGTGAGTTTCCTTTGCAGTGCTCAGTTACAGTGTTTACTAAACACTCGTCAGCACCAGCCGTCCGGCTTCATGTTCTGGTATTAGGTGACCAGATCACAGGTTTCTGTGGGAGCCTCCTTGATCATCAGGCCTGGCACAGCACTGCAGGGAATTTCATGGATGTCCGGCCAGGTCACCCTGAGGGGTCTCCTGGCCGCTTAGGTGCTGTCGCATCCAGCGGGAAGTGAAGGTGGCAGTTACAGAAGTCTTCTTGTATATGCTGCCTCAGGTGATGCTCCCCTCGCTAGAGGTTTATAAAATTCGAGCTTGCCTCTCCCGTGCGGTTCAGCGCCTCTTCGATGCTTAGGAACCTTTAGGTACACACGATAAGCTCTGTGTACTTTCTGAAAACCACATGGTGGTCAGTGTGCACGTGAACACTTTGCGCACTTTTCTAAAAATCCACGTATTGGTAGGTGTGCACGCAAGACTCTGCGCACTTTCTGAAATCCTGTATGGTAAGGGTTACGCGCTCCGCCTCGTTCCCTTTCTTGAGATGATTAGACCTTGGTTCCTTGGGCTCCATTCAGCCAGTGTGTATTTGTTTATACACTTCAAGCATCGCTTCCCTCAACATGAGGGGCTATTCGGGTGATTCTCGTGGTAGTTTAGCAGCGCTCCCCTTTTCCAAGAAGGGTCGCCTATGAGCGTGCTACTCTGGATTCAGGAGTTCTCCTCTCATATGAGAGTGAGTTCACTGTTTTTCCCAGAGCGCTCCAGCATTATTTCCACAGATCGAGTTGATGACTCTCAAACATACTTTTTTTGAGATGCACCATTCCATCTATGAGCTGCTCTATCAGAGTGCCACGAGAGCCCTTCCTTAGAACAGTGTTTGAAAATCCATGATATGGTAAGTGTGCACGTGAAGTCTTTGCACACTTTCTGAAATCCACACTGTGGTAAGTTTGCACGCTAGTACTCTGCGTTCTTTATAAAATCCTATATGGTGAGGGCTTCGCGCGGTTGCTTCGTGCCCTTTCTTGAGCTGGTAAAAGCCCCGTTCATCTTGGGCACCACTCCACCCATGTATCCTCGGATACCTATTTAAACAGGGTGTTGCTACTGGAGATCTGTTGAGACAGCTCCTTCAGCAAGCTTTTGCGGAAGCAAGCTGTAGCCCTTGTGTGACAGGCTATACTTAGTATAAAATGCTAGGTTCCTAGCTGTATCCCTTTAAAGGAATCTTTCCTGATTCCAAGCCTTTAGCTCTACCACCGGGCCGAGGGCCTAACAATTAAGTTGGGTATGTAGCTTAGGCCTTTGGCCGTAAGGGGTATTGTCACAGACAGCCCGTCTAAACGTCCCGGGGGCAACTCCCATTGAAATGGTAGAGTTGGTACTTAGTGTTCGCCATGATTCTGGCCTGCACTCCCCTCAGCATGGCGGCGTGGGTATACTGTTCCCCATAGTGACCCCTAGAGGACGCAGTTCGAAGTTCCCTTGAAAGGGAACGTCTCAGGTTACGAATGTAACCATGGTTCCCTGAGTAGGGAACGAGACACTGCGTCCTCTAGCTCCCTGCCATGCTTCAGACGAAGAAGTGAATGACGTGTTTTGCCGGTGCCTGTTTTATAGTCGCACCGGTAGTGACATCAGAGGCTGTCGCCGGCCAACTCGTTGGTGTTTTTTCATTTGTATGCTTCAGACACGGGTCACGACGAGGTGTTCCCCCATAGCGACCCCTAGAGGACGCAGTGTCTCGTTCCCTACTCAGGGAACCATGGTTACATTCGTAACCTGAGACGTTATCATTGCTTTTATAGTAAGTAGTTTATTGTTTTTTGGTTTGGGTGGCTTGTTTAGTTTGTTAAGTTGCCTTGCTTCTGCTGCTTTGTTTGTAATCGTTAATTTTATATTAATTATGTATTATTCATATTATATCCTTAACGCATTAAACATAAGAGATCATATTTCCGTATTTATTATTTTTATTTATATTAAATTGATATAAATACAAATATACATATAAATAAAAGCTTTAGATTATATAAAGTTTTTTTTTTATAAATAGTTTCAAACGTTTCTTTTACAGATATTTGTGAACCTATATAAATTATTAAATAAACAATGATGCATGTTTAGTCATGTGACACATATTGTACCATTTATATCTATGTCTGTGTCACTGGAGCAATACTTTTATGCACTAATATGTACACTTTTGGAGTAAATAAGGTTCTAAAGTATAGGAAAGTTCACCCAAAAATAAAAATGACAGGTAATAATGTTGTAAATAATGGTCATTTTCTTGCACAGACCAGTCGTTTTGCACAGACCAATCATTTTGCTTCATTTGCTTCACCTCAATATATCATCAGCAGCCAATTTTGTGATGCCTGTATATGGTTTTATATGTTTCAAGTGAAGGCAGCAGATGACTTGCATTTTACAAATCACCACGGTTTTAGCTCAAAATCTTCTTTACTCTTTTACTGAAGAAAAAAGTCATCTTGGACGGCCCGAGGGTGAGTAAATTAACAGCAATTCATTGCATAATTGGATGAACTATCCATTTAAGGTAACCTAATTTACTGAAAATATTCAACATTCTTGATGCTATAATATATATGCGTATGTATACTAGGGTGGCCCTTATCTTTGGACTTTTGAAATCTTCTGCTCTCAGCCTCCCAATCAACTCTCCTTAATGAGAAATGGATTAGTCTAAATGGAGATTAGACTACGTTTGGTGTGTGCTCAACAAAATTGAAATTCTGTCTTAAATGACCATTGTCACATTCTTTACTTGCATAATAAATGAAAAAAAAAATGAATGACCATAACAGCATGCAATTAATAATTATACAAAACTATTAGTAAACTGTGAATTAGGTTAAAACAATAACACAGAACAGTGTTGTTAGTCTTAAAATGTTAAATTACGTTGGCTCCGGTAGCTTTGTGAGCAGCGTGGTGGCATGTAGCAGTGTTGGGCTTCAGGTGTCCCGAGTTTGAATCCCAGCTCACAGACCTTTCCTGAACCCATCCCCCTCTCTCTCACTTCACTTCTTGTCCACTCAGGGGCGTCGGACTCGGGGTAAAACCAGTACTGATTACCAGGGCCCCAAAGGAAAAGAGGGCCCTTGAAAAGTCTGGAATATATTTAGATTTACATGGATATTTTCATAGGGGCCCATCAGGACTGCCTATGCATAGGGCCCGGGATCTTGTGCAACGCCCCTGTGTCCACTCACTATCCTATCAAAATAAATGCATAAAACCTCAAAAATAAAATCTTAAGAAAAAAGTTGCATTACACCACTGCTGATGAGAACCGATCTTTGAAAACTTGCAATCTGATCTAGATTGTGATGACAATCCGACATGTGCTTCAGCTGAAGAAATTGGAAATGGATTTCAGTGCTCTCTGACAATCTGCATAATGTACTGCAAGTGTTCTTCAGTCTTTGAGAGGAGACTGTTGTAATTTTTGTATTAAATTTGACATACATAACTAACTTCTAGTGGAGAAACAAATGAGGGGGTGAGAGGTTAACATTTCCAAATAAATAAATCAGTAAGGGCCACCCTCATGTATACAGTATATTATCTGTCTATAGCAATCAGAGAAATAAAACGAACATAGATAAAATAAAAAAAATTATGTAACGACAGAAACTTTACAATTCAGTCCATCACAGTGTTTGATAATGATTATTTGGTGTGACCTTCAATCAAAAGTAACATCACCTATTTAATTCATTATTTCATTCAACTGGATGTAAAATATAGTAAAATGCTACATTAACTGGACAACATTGAATTAAACCTGCAAAGATCATGTGATAGAAGTATGAAGTCATGTGGTAGCTATAGCATACCTCTGTTTGAAATATTCATTGTGGATTAATATCTAATAGCTGGTAGCAATACTGCATATAATTTGCGCATACTTTTACTATATTATAGTGGATATTTTCCTGTTGCTAGTGAAGGGCTTGAGACTGTGAAACTGGCTTCATCAGCCAGTCAACGTTCTGATGTCATTATCCAAAGTGATTAGTCACATGGCATTTACCGCTCACATTACTGGCTCACCAACTGTGTCCAGAATTGAGTGCTCATGAGCAAAGATGGCAGAATTCAAATCATGTACTTCCAGTGAGACCTGTATGCGTCAGCCGAGCAGCTGCCTTTGAGATGAATGGGAATGTTAATGGCAAGATCTCTCCAGGTATTATCTAGACTTCCTTGGCTCAAAGAAACAGAGCAAAGTTTTGATAGAGCAACAGTGTTTACACTCTTCAGGGAAATCAACCTACGGATAACTGTCTCTGAATATTAAACTGGAAGAGGAGGTAAGATTTTCAAATCTAAAGAAAATAGATTATTGTTAGTGACTGTCTGTTTATGTCTGTTCATGCACTCCTAAGTTTCCTTTGAGGACTGACTGAGTATTTAGCATTTGCATTTGGATTAGAAAATCATCAATACATTCTCACCATATGAGCTAATCCATACATATTTAGAAGAGTAATTATTATAACCCTCTCTGCATCTTTGTCTCTTTTCCATCAGCTCCCAGGCTGTTTGGGAGGCTTGTTGCAATCACTGTCTCCCAGGGAATGATCATTTGCTTTTGGAGCTCTTACTGTGGCACCATAATTTTCAGTAATTGCCTTTGGTGGATCTTCCTATGGGCAAATGCATAAACGCTACTGTGCAAAGCTCTATGGTGTTTCAGAGCGCATCTACATCAGCTCTAATGCGCCCTGGGTAGACTTAGAGGAAGTTTTTTTGCTCAAAGGTTGCTCCATCACAGCTCAAGTGACTTAATAAGGATCTCTACTTTGTTAAATGAATATTAACTTTGTCTCAGAGGTAAGATAAAAACAAATGAGCCATTTGTTGTCATATAAATGTGTAAAGCTACAATGAATGTGGAAAGCAGCTCAGTTCATTTGCAATATACGTCGGTTCCTATTAAGATCTCTAACATTTGACTGCAGACTTTTTATCTCAGCAAATCTGAGCACAGTTTAAGACATTGTTGACATCTTTCTGAAACCACAGTGAAGACTCATGTGAGTGGAAAACAGGAGTCACTTTCCACAAATTGATTGTTCCAGTTTATTAAAGCAAAAAGGGTACAAATCTAATGTCATTTGGAGAGACTAAAATAGATAAAACTAAAAAAATAGGTTGTTTTCAGCCCATCTGCCCAACTCAACTCGACACTCCTTCAAATGGTATTCATTCATCCACTGTATTTATTTATTCATTCATTCATTTATAAATCTTAACTGTATCCAACAACTGAAATCATACAACAGTGTGAACATTCTGATATAATCTGATAAATCATTATGCTATTCATTGTAATACAAAAATATTTTTTAATGAAATTGTGACTACTAATTAACCTCATTTTGAACATTACAACATTACATGATGAGAAATATAATCTCATTTAATTTGTATTGTATTTTATTGTATTTCTTTTGAGACATAATAAACTTGCTTGGCAGCGCACCTGATACAGCATTGCACTCAAGTTACGAGGCCCGTGAAACACAAGTCATGACACTTCCCAAAAGAGTTCAGAGCTTTGTAGAAGTGGGCTTTAATGGCATGGTAGGTTCAGCAAATGCATTTTTACCTCACGTTTGCTTTTGTTTAGGGTAGTGTTTGAAAAATACACACAAATGCACACATAAATAAATACATGAAAACTCACTGCCTATCCTGATTCACCTTTCTGTGTTCCTCTTATTTTTCCACTACCCTTTTTAAATATCTCTTCATCTGTATTTAATAATCTGTCCTGTTATTGTCTGTCTGCATGTCATTTAATCTTTTTAAAGGTCATCATTGTCTTTATATGAAGGTAATTTGTATTAAATTATGAGCTATACTTTCAAATGGACACATGATTTGTTTCCTCAAGAGTTCCAGAGATAATATCCTCCGACCTTTCTCTCTAATCCTGCCTAACTCTGTTAATCTCTCTAGAATCTCTTCATTATTCCCACATAAACTCTCAGGGTATATATTATAGTGCTTATAAACAGCAGCATTATGCACTGATTTCCTGAAGTTCTCAGCCTCATGTGGTCAGGGAGAAGAGAGTTGATGTGGGAATATGTTAAAGAAGGCAAGTTGTTAATTATGAAATCATGAAACTTTATCAAAGTTGGCCTGTGATTGCTTAGGACGGCCATATCAGCATTGCTAATTGCTGTAAGAATTTGATTGTTATTTCAGAAAGTGTGATAACAGTGTTCCATGCAATCAAAATCAATCAGAATGCATTCAAAATAAAGGAAATGTATGGGTGGTCTCATAAAGTTTGTTACAGTTTGATACAGCATCTCTTCACCACTATCTAGATTTCTAAGATTTCTGTGCATAATCAACATCAAATGTCAGGCAGACATGAAATTTCAAGTGGTATGCTCATTTAAAACCATTTTAAACAACATGTTTATCTTTTTTTTTTTAAGAATTAGAAACAATGCAGTTTAATTATGTGATAATTAATTGAGAGATTGCTAAAATATTCACATTTAAGTGTAAAAAAACATCCCCTATGAAAAATTAAACCTAAATCTAATGTTGAAAATTTAAATTAAACTAAATAAATAAAATTGTCAGCTTCTCACATGCTTCTAATAGTGAAAATGTTAAGACACCTTTAACCCTGACCTGTAAAACCTGACATATTACATACATAATTACAGCATAAATAAATATTTTTGAAAGGTTTATTGAAACTTTAGACAAAATCTAATGAAAAATAAAAATGCATGTGTTTGTGATGCGTATCATACATGAGGATTTGTAGCTCATATGATATAGAAGAATATGGAGCTCAGACTCGAGGAGCAAAAAATATAAATAATAAATAAATAAATAAATAAATAAATATTCAGAGGCCCAAACTAAGCAAAGCATGTCATTTGGTGCAGATGGTGATATTTATATAAACAGAAAAGTAGGATGAAATCTTAGCTTATCATGTAAATCAAAGAGATCTTTATAACAGTGTAACAGACTACTATCATTTCAGCAAAAAGACATGTGCCAAAACCAGATTTTTTTTTTTGTTGTTTTTTTGTTGTTGTTTTTTTTTTACAAAGGCTTTATACTTGGTGAAAAAGTATAAAATATCAATCAGATGAGAGAAAGCATGCAGTAGATACTGCTTTATATTCATACTTATGTCTTAAATCAGCATGGCATTTTGTTCACCATTAAGTTCTTCATCTAACATGCATGAAGCTCTTGGAAATACACTTGACATTTAGCTGAAACGACGCTGTCAACTAACACTAACACAACTGTCCAAACACCAAAGCACAACATGTTTATTCAAAACAACAGAATAAGCAAATTAGTGTTGCAAACGTTCTGCTCTGTCACATCTACTACTAAACACTCCAGTTCTGACAAATCAGCCATCAAGTTTATTTCTGAAATCAGATAATTATCCTCGCTGTACATTGGGGATAAAATGCTTATAGGATGATTGCCAATTAAAGAAGATAAAAGTCACATTCATGTTATTGTGGCAGGTGCACCACAAAGGCGCTATTGAGGAAAGAAAGCATTTATGAATATCACAAATAAAAGAAGCATGAATCTCAACACCCCCAGACACCCTCTCCAGATAACAGTCTGTCCGTTTGATTTCTGAGCCTTTGAATCTTTGCTATGGACTTTCTCATTTGCTCTCAAAGCACCATGCTGTAGGCTTCTCAATGAGATGCTTCGAGTGACATAACCACGCAATTATTAGTGCCAGCGCTGCATTAAACATCAGAATCATGTCAGCCGCCTCTACACTTCTGAAAATGAAGTTTACTAAAGCCGATCAAACACAGAAACTTGATGACTCATGAAAAAAATTCTGAATCCTGACACTCGGAGAGTGAGATTAAGAAGGACTAACAGATTTCATTTGTTTCCAAAATGGGCTCTGTTTAATCCCAAACAAACCCTGAGTGAAACTATGGGAAGGTATTGACATTTTTTTTTTCCTCATTTTGCTTCTTTCTTGGTGTCATATTTATGTCTTATAGTGTTAATGCTTAAAAGAAGGTACTTTAATTACTAGGATTTGGAATGAAAGTTTGAGGTTAGCATTCAAGTAAACTTATGTGAAGTTAAGTAAGTGTGTGTGTGTGTGTGTGTGTGTGTGTGTGTGTGTGTGTGTGTGTGTGTGTGTGTGTGTACTCAAATCCCTGTAAATAATCCCAAAGGGGCACTGGCTATCTGAACAGACAAAAAATAAAATAAAATAAAATAAAATAAAATAAAATAAAATAATAAAATAAAATAAAATAAAATAAAATAAAATAAAATAAAATAAAATGACTTTAGACTGTGGAAAGAGAAAAGCCTGTTACAATTCATGAGAAAATCTGACAAGGCCAGGGTCAGAAATTAACAGGACTGTTAATGCAAAAAAAAAAAAAAAAAATGCCCCTGCATTTTTATACAATGTGTCAATTTCTGCATTACATTTAGATCAACTCACGTAGCATTAAAGATTTCATTGCAATGACCAACCATGGGCCTTTTTTTATTTTACAATTTCTATATTTTATGTAGGCTATTTAAAATGACACACAATCTAATAACATTATCAATTTGTTGTGTAAATAAATGCCACCTATGTGCAGCATTAAACAATCTGTGTAAGCATAAGCATGACATGAGATGCAGCTTCTGTACCACCTTAACATTGTAAAGAAAGCTTTTTTAATGTTTATTTATTTATTTATTTATTTTATTTTATTTTGGTAACAGAAAACAGTATTCTGATTGATTTAATTAACTGATTAAATTTCAGTATCTGACGTAAAAACTATAACACTTTATTTTGATAGTCCACTGTAGGCTATAAGTAACAGCTCCCATTAATTTGCAACTCTTTTTTTTAATTTTACAGTAAATGAGTGGTATTGCCATTTATTTTAATTGTTTAATATCTTTATTAATCATAATAAAAATATTCATATTTATAGTCATATTGAATGGGACAAAAATAGTGGGAATGTGGGCTATGAAGCTTACACTAAAAGAGATTTTATTTTATTTTATTTTTTATTCTGTTCATTTTACGGTTACTGAAAGACGTTTGAGTTGGTTCTTGGGAAGAGTAAACCCAAGTGAGAACACCCAGTTTTTCCCATTTTTTTTTTTTTTTACTTTTTAAAATGATTATTTTTTTATTTTCTGCGCAGATGAAAATTATTACCAAATATAGCTATTAAAGTAATATGGTTACTAAGTTATGTATATTTTTTCATACCACACATACTGCAGAAAAACAAAATATCATAAGCTACCTTTGGATAATACCAGTAAAGTTCTCTAATTTAAAATAATGTTAATGTCAGTTTTTTTTTTTTTTTTTTTTTTTTTCCACACAATTATCTTATATATATTGTAAGTATAATTTGTGTCATGAAGCTATGCATTCTCTGTGTGAATATTTATTTGGTCATTTTAGGCAGTTTTGATTTACAGTATGTGCTGTTTAATATTTGATAATCGCATTAGCTTACATGTGTGTAAGAAATGCTCACATCTATTTTTCCCACTTCTTCTTCACTTGTTTTTGGATCCAGAGATTCTGTACTATTTCACAGGATGAGAAATAGCGCCTCCCACCATATAACAGTACAAACATAGATTGCTGGAAATCTCCATCAGTGACAGGGAAAAGAAAAGGTAATTATAAAAACTGCTCTTACAGGGATAAAATTGCTCGCAGGGGGCAAATATTGGCCATTTAATCCCACTGGTCACAAATAAGGTTTTCATTTAGAAAGCTCTAAAATCTTACTGAACGATATTTTAGTGAATTTCCTGAAAAAATAAAGGGCCTCAATTAAATATGTGCAGTGTCACATGGATAGTGCAAATTGTCACATGACCAGAGCAGTTTATTTCCTGTTTGCACCATGAGAAGATGATGACTGCATCAAAGCTCAGAACAAAATGCTCATAAAGTATGTTAACATAAAGATTTGACAAAGTATTAATATATGAATTCACAATTATTAAGTTTTGTTGAGTGTGGTCCTAGAATAAGTAAATATATTGATGGTCACAATTGTCACCAGTGGGATAACAGTGAATTTAGCTATACATAAATCCAATTGCAGTTGTTAGTGAAGACTGCACTAAAATGTTACGGTGACAAAATATTGCACTAAATTAAAAGTTCAGATGTTACAAATAAGTTACAATATTGATGTTGTAATACTGGTAGCACTATTATAACAATTTTATGATATATGTTAGAATAAAGTAACCATTTTGAAATATAATGATAGTTGTTGTTGTTTGTTTGTTTTTGTTTGTTTTTTGTATTTTATCACAGTATCCCTATCATTATTGTATAAGTATTTTTTTATGCATAATAGTAACCCTAGAATGTGATTATACAGTTTAAAATAGCTGGGCTGTGATATTTCTGCAGTCGTCAAAACTTCTATAATATGTTAATTCAGTATACATATTATCTCACAATTGTGACCAACCATAAAACACCATTTTTTCACACATTTTTCCAGAAGTTTAAGTAAACAGTGTTTGGAGCAGCATGAGAGTGACTGTGTACTGATGTACTGTATTTTCTGAGCTCAAAGTAATGCCTTTTAGGTCTGTTCCTTAAGTGACCTGTGCTCTGTTTGAATATCTACAGGTCTCTGAACCCTGCTATCTCCTGATCTTACCAAATGAAGCCTGGAGGTGCAGTAAAGATGACCACGCTCAAGCAGAACTGTTCAGCCTGGGGCCCTCAGTTAGTGAATCCTGTCTTTGTTCATGGACCTTTTATCTTTATTGGAATTTCTAAAGGGAACATCCAGTTGCAGTTGCAATGAATCACAATCATAGGACATTAACAGTAGTTAAATCATGATACTGTATAATTGAAAGTGTTTGTTGGCCTCATGGAGATGTATTTCTAAAGTTCATAGGCAGAAACTCCATAACCGTTAAGATGCAATCATAAAAAGGTCCACTGACAGTAGTGATGTATGAAGCACAGGACACACAGAAGAACCTTTCAAACCAAGCAGCTTTCTGCTGGTCAGTGTGTTGAATTCACATTCATCTTGAACATGAGCAAAATCTGTGTGTGGGACATGTGAACTCCCCAGCAATATTAAATGTGACTGCACCTTTACACACAACACAACTCAGGCTACATTTGGAATAACATACTACCATCATGCTATTTTGCTCTTTGCATTGTGTTTTTCATATACATGGGATGGGATAAACAGATTTACTACAACAACGGACAAAATGTGCAATGTTGAACCATTTAACAAGGGCACACTGCATTATTTATGTAATTCTGTTTGGTGATGGTGACCCTAGTATAGTGGAAAACACAATTTAGCTTTAATATCAATCCTCAATAATATTTATTGACATTTTACACAAAATGCACTATAAATTCAAATTGCTGCTTAACATTTTTTTTTATAATTTTGAATTACATGCAAATAAAATAAGCATACAAATGTATATCTCTACTTGAAGTGCATACGTTTTTTTAAACTGTAAGAAAACCTCAATTATACATTACTATAATATATATATGTTTGGGTCAGTTTTTTTTTTTAAGAAATTAATGTTTATATATATATATATATATATATATATATATATAGGGTTTTATATATATATATATATATATATATATATATATATATATATATATATATATATATATATATATATATATAGGGTATTTATACTGTAAATATATCAAAACTTAATTTTTGATTAGTAATATGCATTGCTAAGAACTTCATCTGGAAAACTTTAAAGGCGATTTTCTAAATATTTTCCTTTTTCTACACCCTCTGATTCCAGATTTTCAAATACTTCAGCCAAATTTTATTTCTATCAGAACAAACCATACATCAATGGAAAGCTTATTTATTCAGCTTTCAAATTATGTATAATGATGTAAAATAAAAAAATAAAAACTGACTCTTATGACTGGTTCCCTTATCGATACTCCACTCATACTGCATCACTAGACACTATGGGGAAAAGTGCTATTTCTCCGATCACCGAAACCTTTTTTTTTTTTTTTCAACAGTGCAGTAATTTCATGGCCATTGGTTCATCCAGTGTATTAAAAATAAACCAGTGGCTTGTCAGCGGAGTTGCACGAGCCAATGGCGATGAAGCCCTCCAGAATGGGTGGGGCCACCTGGCTATTTAAGCGGGCATTTCGACATATGATCCTCAGATTTATTCTCTTTCAGCGACGACGACTTTAACTACAAGACTCGAATCCTTATCGCTGTTAACCCTCTGTAGTCGATTAATGCGTATACGCGTTTTGGGGTATTTTCTCCTGATAACCCCGAAAAGAACTTAAATTACACTTTCAGTTTTGATCGTACAGATAAGAGCAATACATCAATCGAATCTGTAAAGGGTCTACTTTTTTTTGTATACAGACATAATAACAACAAAACTTTGTGCACTTATAAAATAAAGATAACAAACAAGGAGTGCTGTCTGCAGCCTTTGTCTGCGCTGATCTTCAGTTACAAACGCGTCATTAAAATGAACTGTAACTCAGTGATATACTCAACACAGAGACACGAGAGAGATATCTATAGAAAGCCTGACATGTCTACTTTTAAACTAAACAAGTGCTGCCGAAAACAAATATTCTGTGATAAAGTAATCCATATGAAAACAACCCGATGTCCGTTTTTCACGTCTCCCTTCATTATCTTCTAATGTGACCACGCCCCCGTGCTGAACGCGCTTTTGAGATTCAAATGTTTCACTGAAGCGCGCGGCTTTTGAATACGCCCACACAACGAAGACAACGCAGCGAGATTGTTCTTCAAGTTTTTATTATTTTACTGTTTGCTTCGCGATGAGAGGAATAAGACATAATTCACCCGAAAAAGATGTGATGTGGTTGAGGATTTGAGATTTGGATTTCCTCAGAAAAAAAAATGAAGCACTTTATTCAGCAGAGATCATAAACATGAGTAAGTCTCTTTTTATTTATTTATATACTTGTACTAGTTTCCAGAGGGTTAACATGCCTCGCAGGGGAACAAGCTGACCAGTGACTTCTCTGTTCAGCTGATTCGCTACTTCTTCCGGCCACCTTCAGTGTCGTAACAGCAGCGGTCACAGCTTTTCCCCTGCCGCCATCCGGCGAGCATTTAAAAGAGTATATTTCTAAAAAGCAAATTTCAAGGAGTTGATTCAAATGCCACGCCGCTATTGATGATGGTCACAGTGAGTGAGCTTCCTGCTTGGGGAAATCCCACGTGCAAGCTGCCCCCACTGAGACAAGCGAGAACATGAGTCTTGCCACTCTGCACTTGCGGATAGCTTTCTTTTCAGAAAGCGACTCCGCCTCTCGTGCCCTTCTGTTTTCTTCCTCCCAGGAGCCTGTGAGGAAAAAAACAGGATTTCAGCACACGGAGGAGAGCAAGCTCACACTGGCTCAGGTCCCACGTGCCTCACTCTCTCCGCACAGAGAGGCTTCCCCCGTCCCCTTCACTCCATGTAGCAATCTATGTTGATAGAGCCATGCTTTGAATTTCCCTGGAAGTCCTGATTTCTCAATCCTCCTCAGCCACTCCTCTGCCTGCTTTTCAGTCATCTCGATATTGTTCCTATCTGAAAGTGAGTCATCAAACCACTTTACAAGGCACTTAATTGGATTCTCCTCTATTGTTGGAATATCCTCCCTCTGCACTTGCAGCTTAAACCTGTTTGTCACTTTACCTTTCCTGATCACCATACTCCTGGATTTCTTTGGCTTAAACTTTATTCTGGCCCACGTTGCCATGTGGTCAAGCAATGTTAACACACACCTTGCCTCCACATGGTTTGTAGTCGTTACAGTGAGGTCATCCATGAACCCTCTTATTGGGGGTTGACGAATACCCGATTCCATTCTTGGTCCTTGGATTTCTTTCCTAGCAGCCTTAAAAGAAGGTTAATTTCCATAATGAAGAGGATGGGGAAGATTGTGCATCCAGTTATGATTCCCTTTTCCAGGTCTTGCCACTGGGGTGCCTGTCCTCCAACAAAAAACGACCATATAGGTCGTTTGTGCAAGCACCTTATAACGACCTATATTTACGTTTTAAAGTTAAGCGGCCTCAAGCGGGCGTAAAAATAATGACAGTATCGCGTTGCGTCTGTTGTCATGAAATGACATATAACGTCATTACCAATCAAAACGCACGTTTATTTAAATGCAATGTGTGGACTTTTTACACCGATCTCACAGTAGTCCGTACATATTTTACTAGGTGGCTTATTCGTTCTAATGACCACACCTAACCCCACCCCCTAAACCTAACCCTCACAGAAATCATGCTAAATTATGATTTATTGAGCATATACATTTTACGTGCATGTCCGTTCTCTGGGATCGAACCCATGATAGCATGGTTGCATATCAAGGTATAACGCAATAATCTACCAACTGAGCTACACGAAACACAAATCACAGTGCAAATAATAGAGTACAAAACATTAATATGAAAATGACCTTTTGCCAATAGGGGCGCAATTGTAGTATACGCTCTGGTAGGTCGTATTTCAGGGATTTGGACAAACGACCTATACGAGCGTATTAGTTGGAGGACAGGTTGCTAACCAAACCACTGTGAGATTTCCTTTGTTTGCTTTAGCCTACCGGATCATCTGACTGAAAACACAGATGTGTTCCAGACATCCTGAGAGAAGCCTGGAATCCCACCTTTCTGGATAGAGGTGTCAATATATGCATTCTCTGTCATATATGAAGTCATCCTTTTAGCCAACACTGAAAAGAAGATTTTCCACTCAACACACAAAAGTGAAATTGTTCTAAATTGGCTTATGGTTGAGGAGTTCTCTTCCTTAGGCACAAAGTAACCCTCCGCCTTTTTCCAACATGCCGGAATTATGCCCTTTTTCCAAATACTCCAGAACAGCTTCCACAGCCTCCGAAGGAGCATTGGACATTTCTTGACTCATGAGATGTTTGATGCCTTCCCTTTCCTCAATGGGTCCTCTTTTAAACTTCAAACAGACAGACTGAGGTTCAGAGTTCAGTGGTGCATGGGGAAAAAGGGGGGCAAGGTCGGGAGGGAGTTCAGCTTCCTGACAGCCTGATGAATGAAGCTGTCCTTCAGTCTGCTGGTCCTGGCCTGGAGACTCCGCAGTCTCCGCCCTGATGGCAGCAGACTGAAGAAGCTGTGTGGCGGGTGTTTGGGATTACCTGAGGGCTTTACGGGTGAGACGGGTTCCATAAATGTCCTGGAGGAAGGGGAGAGAGACACCAATGATCTTCTCAGCTGCTCTCACTATGCGTTGAAGTGACTTGCAGCAGTACGCGTTGCAGGCACCATACCACACAGTGATGCAACTAGTCAGAATGCTCTCGATGGTGCCTTTGTAGAAGGTGCACATGATGGGGGCTGGGGCTCTGGCTCTTCTCAGTTTGTGGAGGAAGTAGAGACGCTGCTGTGCTTTCTTGGCCAGTGCTACTGTATTTTCAGTCCAGGAGAGGTCCTCTGTGATGTGCACACCCAGGAACTTGGTGCTGCTCACTCTCTCCACAGTCGCACTGTTGATGTTCAGAGGAACATGCTGAGTGTGCATTCTCCTGAAGTCAACAACAATCTCCTTCATCTTCTCCACATTCAGAGAGAGATTGTTGTCACTGCACCACCCAGCCAGGCGGCTCACCTCGCTCCTGTAGTTAGTCTCGTCTCTGTTGCTAATGAGACCCACCACAGTCGTGTCATCATTCAAATTCTACTATGATATTTAGCTGGATATTGTGGTTTCAGTACACTTAAAAATGAATGGTAGAAATATACCTTTTGTATATACAAATTTCTGTTTGCATGGGATTTCAGTCAGTTATATTCAGTAAATACTGTAATTTCAGTCCACACAAAGTGTTCATTGGTCCATACTGAAGTGGAAGCTACGTACATCACATCATCCTGACACCGCCCAAAGAGCCTGTCCTTCAAATGGCTCAACACAAACAAGAGGAAGTCTTCTGAGAGAAACCACAGAAAGAAACCTGCCAATCACTCAAATCAAAATCAAAATAAAGGTCCTTTATTGAAATCAGTAGTTCTATGTAGAGCCTTTAACATCCATGGAATCTTACCATTTCACAAAAGGTTCTTGATAGTAGAAAAAGGTTCTAAAATGTTATCTTAAACTAAGATAAAAGTTCACTAAAAGGTTATTTGAGGAACCCAAAATGGTTCTTCTATGGCATCATGGAGAACCCCCCTTCTGATTTTAAGATTGTGGAATCTTTCCATTGCACAAAAGGGTCTTTAGTGGAAAAAAGGTTATTTAGGTTATTCTAAAATGTTCTAGAAAAAAGGATCTTTTAAGAACTGACAACTGATTCTTTATGGAACCAAAAATGGTTCTTCTATGACATCACTGTGGAAAACCCCTTTTTGAGCCTTTATTTTTAGAAGTTCAGTAGCAGAGAACAGAATAAAGAGGCACCAGTTTGTGTGAATGCAGTCAGAGCGGATTGCACAATGGACTTTACTCACAAATAATCATGTGTAAATACATCTGGAGTTCACCAAAAAGCATAACAGGGTACCCATTTAGCAAAAGATTTTGTGATTATATCAGACAAAGTGGTTTCAACCAAAATTTAATGCGATATGTGTGGTCAAAATCAAAAAGTGCCAACTGCATCCAGTTTTTATCAACCGTGGACAGTGGTCAAGGCTAAATTAACCCATCTGAGAATGACAGTTTGCAGTTTGAACATTTTGATCACCCAGCAGCATCTAAAGGGTTGATGTGTTGCAGTGGTTAACCCTCAAGGCTGAAGACTAGAAGGTTTCTGGATCGATGCCCTCAAGAAGGGCGCTATAATTCAACAGCACTGTGCGCCCTCGAGCAGGGCACTCAGCCCTGGGCTACTCTAGGGGCTCATCCTTGTAATAAAGCTTATGGTGTCATACTGTGATGTCACATGAGACTTCAGAAACAACAGCAGCCCTAGTCGAGTGCCAACATCCCCCACACCATTACACCACCACCAGCAGCCTGCACAGTGGTAACAAGGCATGATGGATCCATGTTCTCATTCTGTTTATGCCAAATTCTGACTCTACCATCTGAATGTCTCAACAGAAATCGAGAGTCATCAGACCAGGCAACATTTTTCCAGTCTTCAACTGTCCAATTTTGGTGTGACCGTGCAAATTGTAGCCTCTTTTTCCTATTTGTAGTGGAGATGAGTGGTTCCCGGTGGGGTCTTCTGCTGTTGTAGCCCATCCGCCTCAAGGTTGTGTGTGTTGTGGCTTCACAAATGCTTTGCTGCATACCTCGGTTGTAACGAGTGGTTATTTCAGTCAAAGTTGCTCTTCTATCAGCTTGAATCACTCGGGCCATTCTCCTCTGACCTCTAGCATCAACAAGGCATTTTCGCCCACAGGACTGCCGCATACTGGATGTTTTCCCTTTTCACACCATTCTTTGTAAACCCTAGAAATGGTTGTGCATGAAAATCCCAGTAACTGAGCAGATTGTGAAATACTCAGACCGGCCCGCCTGGCGCCAACAACCATGCCACGCTCAAAATTGCTTAAATCACCTTTCTTTCCCATTCTGACATTCAGTTTGGAGTTCAGGAGATTGTCTTGACCAGGACCACACCCCTAAATGCATTGAAGCAACTGCCATGTGATTGGTTGATTTGATGATTGCATTAATGAGAAATTGAACAGGTGTTCCTAATAATCCTTTAGGTGAGTGTATATATATATATATATATATATATATATATATATATATATATATATACACACACACACAAATAAATATTTCTTGAGCAGCAAGTCAGCATATTAGAATGATTTCTGAAGGATCATATGACACTGAAGACTGGAGTAATGATGCTGAAAATTCAGCTTTTCATCACATTTTACAGTTATTTAAAATGTTAATAATATTGCACAATATTACTGATTTACTGTATTTTTTATCTGTTTTATTTGTATTTCGGTTTACCCTTTTTTCTTGCTGTTTTGGAATCTGTTTGCCCCTGCCTGGACTATTGCTGTTATCTGGATTTTCCCGTTTGCTTCACCCTCAGAATATTGTTAGCCACCGATCGACCATGACCATTTTGGATTACTCTTCTGTCTTGCCCTCAATATACCTGTTTGCCATTGTTTGACCCTCGCCTGTTATGACCACATCTTTGAATAAAAGCTTGCAAATGGATCTACTCGTCTCTCGTCCCTGTCGCCTCGTAACAGAAGTATTGTTCATGTTAACTAAAGTAGTTAACTAATATTACCTAATGAACCTTATTGTAAAGGGTTACATATCACCAAACATAATCTTTTGAACAAATATATAGTTTTTTTGTTTTTGTAAAGTCACACAACAGAACTTGAGTGAATATATCATCTAAAATATAAATTTACATGTACGTTCAAATACATTTGAAGTAATCTTGATGCTGAAAAGCATTTTTAATTAACATAATAATATAACAATTTATATTCCATTTTACTTGTCAAACACCCACAAATGTATCCCAAATACAATCATCAATTTATTTGATTTTTTGGTAACACTTTAGTATATGGACCAATTCTCACTATTAACTAGTTGCTTATTAGCATGACTTATTAACATATTGACTGTTTATTAGTACTAGTAATTATAAAGCACATATTCTGCATGATCATATTATCCATCCCTAATCCTACCCAATACCTATACTTAATAACTACCGTACTAACTATTAATAAGTAGCAAATTGGTAGTTTATTGAGGCAAAAGTCATAGTTAATGGTTTGTTAATAGCGAGAACTGGACCTTAAAATAAAGTGTGATCAATTTTTAAAATAACTGGTAAGAATATTTTACAACAAAATATCACGTGACAGTAATTAATTTTGGGTCTCAGTACTTTAAAAATAAATTATATAACAGACACCAACATTTACATTTAAAATGATTATTGATTTATGTAATTACTATATTACTTGTAAACTCATACGAACACTCGCATGTTGCTTGTATTTCAAAGTAAGACTCTGTTGCAACGTTGCAAACTTTATTTAGTACTACTGTAAATGGAGGACAGTACATTCCAGCAGAGCCAATCAAGGTTATTACTTTCAAATTAGTCTTCTGACGTTTGACAGGGGAGATATAAAAGTCATCTTCACATTCAATAACATGTAGATCGGGATCTTAGAAGGCTTTTGTGCTCTGAATGGCTCATGGCTATAAAGCATTCATTGAATAATGGTATAGGAGATAGTGATGCACGTCAGCAGTCAGGGAGCAGTTTGCTATCATTGTTTGTGTCACAACGTCCAGGCTAGATGCCAAAATGCCCATTCGACTGAAGGAACATGTCATGTGCAAGTCATTGCAGCAAAAAAAAAAAAAAGAAAAAGAAAAAGAACGAGACAAGCTACAAAATGTATCTAGGGAATTAAGCACAACCTAAATGCTCTGCGATCCCTTGGATGCTTGTTATAAGTACAGTAACATCCCACTCAAAAATAAATTTTTAAAGTTCAGAATCAGAAAAAGTATTATTTCACATACTCACTCTTTATAATAACACTGAAGTAAAGATGCTGAAAATTCAGCTTTGCATCACAGAAATAAATTACATTTTAGAATACATTCAAATAGAAAATAGTTATTTTAAATCATAATAATATTACTGTTTTTACAGTTTTTTTTTTTTAAGTATGTTCTTACATGTAGGTCTATTTTAGCTTTGCACATAAAAAAATTGAAGCAGATAAATGGCATCAAGAAAACTATAATATGAATTGTAATAATATTTCACAATACTGCATTTTTATCAAATGTATGCAATAATCAATGCAAGAATGCAGGCTTATACATTCTGAACAATTTTTACTTTGCACATAAAACAAACAAAGCAGATAAACTGAATCAGGGAAACTCTGGAAGGTTGCATTCCAAAATTTGTCCCAGAGGCACTCTGAGTGGAAAAGCCTCTGATTTTAGTAAAACAAGGATGAGATAACACATTCCTTGCTGCTGTGACACTCCAGGTTGGTCTTACCTTCCAGGGAGAGGCTGGATTTCCTCAGCTGCACTCATGGAGGCCAGAGGTGTTCCAGGGCAAAAGCACCAGCGGCCGAACTCCAGCAGGAGAGGCGAGATGTGTCCGTCCTCAGACTAAAGCAGAAAGAGCACTGGAGCTCGGAGAGACCCGGCGCAGAGCAAGCCGAGTCTGACACACATACAGACATACACTGATGGAGAAATGTGCGTTCGCACTTACACACGCATCCACACAGGAGTAAGGACAGTTCAGACAGACAGTTGCAGAGGTGTGCTATGCATTGGGCTAGACTCACTCATTCAGCCTGCACACACACACACACACACACACACTCAATTGTCTTTCCCGTGCGGTGTGGAGAGTGGCTCAGTCCAGAACGCTGCCAGTCCAAGCATGGCAAGAGACACACTGAGGCTTGCTGTCTACCTAACAGCACACTCTCGCTCTCTGTTCTCCCTCCCCCTCTGTATCTTTCATTTCTAGCTATATCATAAATGTCTCTCCACCTCCTATTTTCTGTCGTTCCGCTTTTATATGTTTCTCCCTTTCCTCCTGTTTCTCTGATTCACTCTCTTTTAATTGGGTTGACAGATACTTTCCCTGTACGTGTCACAATTTTCCTTTTTCTTGCTTTACCTTTGTTTTCACTATTTATGTCTAAAACTTAAATACTGAATACCATGTTAACCATAAGTATGAGATATAAAATTTGGAACATATTCCATATAAAGTAAATTACGTAAATTATTTATAAGTACAAAATGAAGTCCATTACATTTCTTTCTTTCTCTAAAAGTACATTATGCTCAACAAGGCTGCAAATATTTTAAAAACAATAATATGGTGTACAATAATATATAATAAACAATAATATATTAATATAATATATATAATTAACTTAAATGCCATTTTAACATTATTTTCATTACAACTAAGCACATTTAACCCCAAAATTCTCATTAATGACAATTATCCTGTTTGGGCACGATGATTTTTGCAATTAAAATTACCATAAATTAAGCAAATATTAACATTATCACATACTCATACAATTTTACACTTTTTCATAATTTCAATATTGTTTTATTTACATTAAATTAACTCCTATGAGAATATTTTGCATTACTGCATGCTATGATTTATATATTTACTTTTATTTATTGTTTGCAATATTATGCGGACATGTTCTTGACCTCACTGGGATGTACAGTAATAAAATAAGCATGATGCCCTGGCTTTAAGCTCAATGAGGCATCTCAGATATTCTCTTAGGTATTGATCAAAATGTTTGTATTATGTATAATGCAATGAATCTTAACAGCACATGCATTAAAACTTGCAAAGTTGAACAGAACCAGACATGTTTCACAGTGACATGCTCTATTTTTAACCCTCACTGTTGCTGTGTTCAGTATTCATTTCAGCAAGAATGATGCATGAAATAAGACAGCTGACTCTTCATTTTTTTTTTTACTCTCCATTTTTCTACATCAAACCAATGTTGGATCTGAGCTGTCCAATTTATGCTACAGCAGTGGGATGTGAACGCATTCAAAACAAGCACAAGGTTCTTTTTAAATAGGGCTAGTGAATGCCTGTATTTTTGTGCATGACCAGTCCTTTTAAGAGGCTTCTGTGCAGAAGTTTTGTTTCAATGCAAAGATGCACAAAAAGTACAGCAGCGACTGAACAGGTTAAAACTCTTTATAATTAAATGGTTTCTAATGGACAGTTGAGATGTTTGCAGATGCTGGATTTCAGTAGTTTTCTCCAGCTGTGCTCATCACCTAATTTTCTGTCTGTGCTGCAGGTTCACGAAACGGTGCTCACTATGAGAGACATTGTGAGTTTGCTCAAGGGCAGTTTGTTTCAATGATCTGTGAACAGATCACAATATTCAACTTATTTCATGGCATTTTAAGAGACTCATATTGTTACTTTTACATACTTTTACATATATGTGCTCAATTCATTTTTATATGTGGCTAAGTTTGACAGGCATGGGAACTGATGAGGGTTGTTTGTCTTAAATGTTTTGTCTCCATCTAGTGTTTCAGGCATTAAACTACATCAAGGCATAGTAAGTTTTTACATAAAATTGCGCCTCCAATGGTAGGAATTTGGTTGGGGACGTCTGCAGAAAAACATGCTGTGGTAAAAAGATCCACTCACCTAAAGGATTATTAGGAACACCTGTTCAATTTCTCATTAATGCAATTATCTAATCAACCAATCACATGGCAGTTGCTTCAATTCATTTGGGGGTGTGGTTCTGGTCAAGACAATCTCCTGAACTCCAAACTGAATGTCAGAATGGGAAAGAAAGGTGATTTAAGCAATTTTGAGCGTGGCATGGTTGTTGGTGGCAGACGGGCCGGTCTGAGTATTTCACAATCTGCTAAGTTACTGGGATTTTCACACACAACCATTTCTAGGGTTTACAAAGAATGGTGTGAAAAGGGAAAAACATCCAGTATGCGGCAGTCCTGTGGGCGAAAATGCCTTGTTGATGCTAGAGGTCAGGGGAGAATGGGCCGACTGATTCAAGCTGATAGAAGAGCAACTTTGACTGAAATAACCACTCGTTACAACCGAGGTATGCAGCAAAGCATTTGTGAAGCCACAACACGCACCAACCTTGAGGCGGATGGGCTACAACAGCAGAAGACCCCACCGGGTACCACTCATCTCCACTACAAATAGGAAAAAGAGGCTACAATTTGCACGAGCACACCAAAATTGGACAGTTGAAGACTGGAAAAATGTTGCCTGGTCTGATGAGTCTCGATTTCTGTTGAGACATTCAGATGGTAGAGTCAGAATTTGGCGGTAAACATAATGAGAACATGGATCCATCATGCCTTGTTACCACTGTGCAGGCTGCTGGTGGTGGTGTAATGGTGTGGGGGATGTTTTCTTGGCACACTTTAGGCCCCTTAGTGCTAATTGGGCATTGTTTAAATGCCACGGCCTACCTGAGCATTGTTTCTGACCATGTCCATCCCTTTATGACCACCATGTTCCCATCCTCTGATGGCTACTTCCAGCAGGATAATGCACCATGTCACAAAGCTCGAATGATTTCAAATTGGTTTCTTGAACATGACAATGAGTTCACTGTACTAAAATGGCCCCCACAGTCACCAGATCTCAACCCAATAGCTGGATGTGCATCCCACAAATCTCCATCAACTGCAAGATGCTATCCTATCAATATGGGCCAACATTTCTAAAGACTGCTTTCAGCACCTTGTTGAATCAATGCCACGTAGAATTAAGGCAGTTCTGAAGGCGAAAGGGGGTCAAACACAGTATTAGTATGGTGTTCCTAATAATCCTTTAGGTGAGTGTATGATATTTATGTAAAAATAAAATGGCATTTTTGCAAATGACATGAGAGATATATTAAATGAGCCACTGCCTAACATGAATAAAAAGTAGCTTTTAAATGCATAATTTGTCTCACAATTTGAAAACGTTTTTTCATATCATCCAAGTAAATAAGTCAAGTAAATATTTTTTAAACATTTTGCAAGCTCAAACATTCACCCTTGTACCCAGATACTGTTTAAAAAATATATCAAACAAATATTTTTTCTTTAATTTTGTGTAAAATAATATGTGCAAGTTTATTAACAACTTATTGTAATTATGTAATCAGATTCCAAAAATCATCTACTCGCAATTAGTGTATATTACATTTTCTAATGCTCATAATCAGACTACAATTATTTTTTTATTGATTACATGATTACATATTCACACAATGGCAGTAAATCATAATTAATTGCTTCTCCCTGATTCTTTTAAATTGTTGTCCTTTCTAAAAATTCTACTGTGTGTGTCATGCCATTAAGCTTTGACTATATTCACAATATGCAACGATCATGTATGTAAACGCATCTGAATTTGTGTGAGAAAAGCACCTCTCAAGCAATTAGACCAAGTATGAAACAAATAAATATGCTTAAGTTACTAAACACCGCTTTATCTATGTCTTCATCATATCCAGTGACCTTCAAAAACGTGTTTCTTACATTAAGACCAGTTTAGGAAACCCTGATCTAATGTAATGTTTAACGCATTTTAGGATGTTGATATCAAAAAAATGGAATGAATTTTGTTTTTGCTTTTTTATATCACTCCGAGCAGAATCGATATTATTAATTAATGTTAATGATATTTTAGTCATTCTGTGAAAATCTTCTTTAATAAAACATTATAAATAATCAAAATCTTAGCTGTTAAAAATAATGTAATTTATTATTATTATTATTATTATTATTTATTATTTAACGGTTTTTAGCATTTTTAATTAGTTAAAAAATGTATAATAAACTGAGTACATATCAACTGCTCACCCTTGGACACATTATTGGTGCAGACAGGTTCAAATGACCAAAATGAATAGAGGAGGGAAACGCTCTGGGGCACAGAACAGAAAAGACAAAGGGGAAAAAGAACAATGCATTAAAATAAGGAGAGCAATATCCAGGTGAACGAACAGAAATTGGTAAGCTCTATAAAGACTCTAAATTCATTCAACATTTAACATTGTTGCTTAAGATGGCAAAGTGATTTTTGTTTATTTTTATTATTTTTTTTGTTTTTATGTTTTTCAAGTTATGAAGTAATTAAAAATTATAATTTTTGTGTTTGTGAGTTTTTTTTTTATTTGAGTTTGACTGTGTGACGCTGTTTCGTTGAGAAAGCGAAACCACTTTGTTTTTGCCTTCCAAAAGAAGACACGACTTGAAAAAAATCACATTTATAATGGGTTTTATGTTTATGTCTCGTCGCTCCGGCCGGACAATATCGAAATCCAAAAAGGTCAGAATTTGTGTGCTTTTTACCGCTGTATAAATATGACACCGCCAGGTGTTAACTTATCGCCTAACTTATTGCCTATCGGCGTTATGAAAATGGCGTTTTAATATTTAAACGGCGGTAAAAAGCATGTGAATTCTGACCCATTTGGCTTTCGTAGGACAAGGCATCACAATATGTTAAGAGGCATAACATTTCTGTCACACGCTTGAGGCATTCGGCCAATCACAACGCACTGGATAGCTGGCCAATCACAGCACACCTCGCTTTTCAGAGAGTCGAGCCTTGTAAAAATCGACGCGTTTCGGAAGGCGGGGCATAGAGGAAACAATAATGTACAGTATGTGGAAAATAATGTGTTTGTTAACCTTTAACCACATAAACACATTTCATTACACCAAATACACAAAATAATGTTCTTTTTAGCAGCATCATATAACCCCTTTAAAACATAAAGAATACACATACGTTTTAGGGAAGATTTTAAAAAGAAACAGAAGAGGAAGATCTAATATTGAGAGGGAGACCAGCCACCAAGAAAGTTGGAACACAGCTTGTAATCAGTAATGGACTACAATTTGTAACCCAAACTACCCAGCAGCTCTGCTTACTGAGTGAGGCTAAATAGCATTTTGCCATATTTTTTTTCATTATAACATTCAAACTAAACATATGGCTTACAGCCAGACAAAAATGACATCAGTTTGTAAACTACTGAGATAATAATATTGGAAAATGTGTTGCATGTGGCGAACTTCATATAAAATGAATGTAAAATAAAATTAACTAGCCTGCTTCGTTTTACTAACAGGCTACTTTGTTCAAAAGTTCAAAAAGTCTTTGTTTTCGGAGTTCAACAGTGAGTTTTCTTGTAGGCTACTGTAAACACTATATTATATTCTCAGGTATTTTTGAAGTAGGCTATTTTGTAAACACCTCGTGACGCGCCGCTGCAAACTAAACGCTCAAACAGTTGAACAAGCTTGTTTACTTTGCGCAGTTTGTGTAAGGGGCGTTTATTTCACTCACTGCATTCTTGGAGCCAGTGCAAAAGCATGATACCACAAGGTCAACACCGTCTGAAAAGTCACTCTCATGATGTTTGCTAAGTAATAAGTCTGTGGAGCAGTCATGGGTTCCGAGGAGCAGAAGGGCAGACTGCGCGAGCTCTTCCACGCCTGTGATGTGGATCAGTCCGGACGCATCGAGAAATGGGAGTTCGTCAGAATATGCTCCGAGCTGCGCGTGCGATCCACCGAGATAGACGCGCTCTTCGCCAGGCTTGACACCGACAAAGACGGCACGATCAATCTGGAGGAGTTCATGGACGGCTTTCAGGAGTCACACTTGTTGAAGGACGAGGAGATGAGCAGCGAACACGCCGGGGAGAGTTTCTCTGCCGCCTGGGAGGATTTTAAAGCCCGCCTGGGAGATCAGCTCAAATTCATCCCCAGGTAAAACACCTGGCTGTCTGTGCAGTAGCTGTCAACTTAAATCCTGAAGGAACGCGTGAAGAAATTTGAACAGTGTTCCCATTAAAAATTCATTTAAATGTAGGTCTATCTTTAACGTTCCTAATGGGAATTATTTAATAGGATTCCAACATATTATTATTATTATTATTATTATTATTATTATTATTATTATTATTATTATTATTATTATTATTGATTGCATAGGCTATGCCTTTTTATAATATTCCTGACAGTTATCCCATTGGGACATTTAAGTTTAAAGGCCATTTCTAGGTGTTTAAAACTCCCCCATTGCAGTTTTTATAGTTTATTATCTTACACTATCTTACAAAAGGAATGAATAATACATTTTTGCTGGATGTTCCCATTGGAATTTCTATTGCAATTTGGAATCAATCTTAAAATGTCGTGATGGAAATTTTCTTCTAACATGACACAAAAACTTGGAAAACACACACACAATTGTTAGTAATAAGGTTATACTATATTTATTTGTGTATACATATATATATATATATATATATATATATATATATATATATACATACACATTATGATTACATATTACTTTTTTTATGATTACATGTTTTCATAATATTCCTAACTATCCTAAATATTATTCATAATATTCCTGACAGTTTTCCGATTGGGACAATAAAGTTTAAAGGACATTTTTTAAGATTTGCAAACTCCCCATTGCCTTGGGCTGTTATTATGAAAGCAGTTACTTTTTTACTTTTACAATTCTTACTAATGATGTTTATTATCTAACAAAAGGAATGAATGATACATTTTTTGTGGAATTTCTATTGCAATTTGGAATCAATCTTAAAATATCAAAATGGAAAATTCCTTAAAGAAAGTTGTTGCGTTTTTATAAGAATCTTTCGTATAAAGACACACACACACACACACACACACACACACACACACACGTTTGTTTTTGTGAAAAGTGGGGACATCCCATAGGCGTAATGGTTTTTATACTGTACAAACTGTATATTCTATCGCCCTACACCTAACCCTACCCCTTACAGGAAACTTGTGCATTTTAACTTTCTCAAAAAAAAAAAACTAATTCTGTATGGTTTATAAGCATTTTGAAAAATGGGGACATGGGTTATGTCCTCATAAGTCACCCTCTTCTTGTAATACCTATGTCATACCCATGTCATTATACAAAGTTGTGTCCTGATATGTCACAAAAACACGCACACACATATTTTAACACACAAAGGCCTAATTATATATAGGGTATTTATAAAATTCCAGTTGACTATGATTTTGAGTTGGACAAATTCTCTTTATCTAAGCTTGAATGTGTTGAAAAATATTATTCATTAGCAATAAAATTATACACACACCTGCATGCACATACAAACATATCCACATACATACATGTAGTAAAATACTGTATGTTAGTAATACAATTACACTATATATATATTATATATATATATATATATATATATATATATATATATATATATATAACAAAAATATTTCTATTTATATATTTGTTTTTAAATAATATTAATATGTTGTTGTTGTTGTTGTTGTTAAGAACATTTTCCATTACAAAGAGCCTTCTGTGTAATAAAATATTTTATTTTATTTTATTGTTTATTTTAAAAGTGTATGATCAGGGAAGCATCTGTTCTGTGTTTGACAAATATGTTTGGGGTAGACTGAACTAAACTTATTGAACATTTCTGCATATTGTAGGTTGAAAGGTCAGTATAGCTAAAAAGTCAAAACAAAAGAGTATCACATTGCAAAACGAAAGATTGCAGTATACAGTTACAGTATACCATATTGCAAAACTAAATATATCTGGCCTAGTTTTGTTTATCAACCTGTGCAAATATCCCATCAGGTACACCTCCACCCATTTACCATACTCTACAGGTATCCAGAAACGCAGTTTCAGAGATACGTTAAATTGTTTGCTAAATGCTAATTAATTGTTGAAAGAATCTTTGTTTTATTTTAATTTTCTTTTTTTGAGAAGTTTTATTTGTTTTATATATATATGATGAGTGTTGATCTTCTTGATGATCATGTAATCCTGAAATCTTCCCAAGGGTTTTCATTTCCCAACTTTTTATAGTTTAGGTCATGAGATGTTTAGCTTTTATTCGGTTGATAACAGTCCTCACTCAAATGAAGTTTGATGTATCTCATGACAGATCGGTGGAGTTGATTCTAGCCAAAGGCTTGACATGAGACACATCACCGTTGTGTCGACAGAACATTGATTAGTCGTGGGCCATAACATTTGATGACACAAGTGCTACTTCATAAAAGAGAACAGCAAAGTCATGAGGCTCAAACACATGCAGTTATTCACAACCTGGCACCATCTTTTTCAGGTCATGTAGGTGATGTAAACCCCATTGGATGGAATAATGTCTGAAAAACACCTGATTGTTCTTAAGCGGAACCCTGTTTTATTTAACTGTGTTTCTGTTCTAATCAGCATTAATGGATGGGTTTCAATGGCTTGGTGTTGTTTGTATATGTGTAGGATTGACCAGATATCAACTCTGTACCAGAACATCAGTTTGACGGAGCCCAGAATCGTCCCTCAGTATGAAAGAGTTCTTCTCAGTTTTATCAAAGAGAGCCGAATACTGAACACAGAAATGGAACACCTGGCTCTTGCTGTAAAGAGGTAAACAAACTCATGTATATACATGCATACTGTACATACTCGTGTGGCCACCAGGTTTTCTTCATTGAACTTTCCATACAGGAGTTTAGAAACTGAATGGAGTTCAAAACTTCAGAGTTTTTTCAGAAATTCCTTGCAGCATCTTTGTGTAATAACCTTTTTTTTTTATTATTATTCTCGAGTTGCTATATGGAAGTAACTGATTACATGTAATGTGGATTATGTAATTAGATTCCACAAAATTAAATACCTGTAATTAGATTACATTACTACATTACATTCAAATACTCATAATCAGACTACAGTTACTTAAAAAAAAAAAAATGGCAGCAAATTATTAATCATTTATTGTTCCTTCCTAATTCTTATTTTTATTACATTTTTTATTATTACATATTCTTATTACATATTTTCTTTTCAAAATCGCTTTGTTTCAGTTTTTTGGAATTGCACAGAGAGGCTGGCCACTAGTCAGATGGCTATAATTAAGCTATTATTAAGCAGCATTAACAAATTAAATGTATAATATTTTTAGTGCTTTATTTTGATTTTAGTGCTTTATTTTATTATTAAATTTATTATTTTTTTCATCAAGTTTGAGAAACCCTGATGCAATATGATGTTTAATGCACTTGTTGTTAACAAAGCATTAAATAAATTAAATTTTCTTCATATTTTATATGAATATGGTGCAAGATTGTCCAATTCAACATGTTACATCAAAAGTAATATAAAGTCATCAAAAGTATTATTAGGGATGCTCCGATCAGGATTTTTGCAGTCGATACCGAGCACTGATTTCTTATCATGGTGATCGTCCGATATCCTGATGCCGATTCTGATGCTTCAAACTTTATATAATATATGCAATAATGTTATATAAATAATCACAAAAATGATTCCTTATACAGTGAACATTTTAATATGCCTTTAAAATGGGGTTTATGCATAACATTATGTATATCAGGATACTTAATATAAGACAAAAATAAATACAAACAAAATGGAGCAGTCTGATGCAACCCACAAGGTTTATTTAAACATTATCCAATAGTAAACTGTGGAGAACAAAATAAACATTTAATCTCCTAAAATTGAGAACTCTCAGTCTGATGTAATTTAATCATTGTCCAATACAAGTCTGAGCAGGACAAAATTAATAATAATAATAATAAAAAATAAACTCCTAAAATAACTAATTTGAGTAGTTTGATGCAACTTCTTAGGTTTAATTCAACATTGTCCAATGTTAGAGAGAGGAAAATATAAATAGACACATTTTAACTCCAACATGGAAAAGTCTGATGTAACTCATATGGTTTAATACTGTCCAATATAAGACTGAAGAGGAAAAAAGAAATAGAAACATTTAAACTACTGAAAGAGCAAAACGGAGTAGTTTGATCACGGTAATATCCACAGGCGCTGCGGATAATCTGCGGGTTGGGTAATAAAAAGTTCGTTTTGATTATTTGCGGGTGGGTCAGAGTATTCATTGTAATAAAAAATTGATCATTAATTGTGTTTGTATTAACTACATTTTTTAAAATAATTTTTTTCATCAGGCAGATGATTTCATGTGTGTGTGTGTGTGTGTGTATACCTACTTAACCATATTTTGGGGACAAATTTGTAACCAAAAGTGAGCTAAACCTGACAAAATCTCCAAAAATCTCCCTTTGGGGATGTCCTCAGTTGTAAAACCGGTTTAAAAATAAAGCAAACAAAGTTTTTTTAGAATATACGGTCTGTACAGTATAAAAACCATTACGCCTATTGTGGTGTCCCCATTTTTATATATATGTGTAAGTGTGTGTGTGTGTGTGTGTGTGTGTGTGTTTTTGTGTGTGTGTGTTTTTGTGTGTTTTTTTGATCGGGAAATTAGGTATAATAAAGGTATAAAGGTATTCCAGATCAAGTTTGAAAGGAGTAAAGCCTGTATTAATGCTATTGAGTAGGCTAATATGGCCAAAGAAGATATTTTGATTTCTAAATAAATGTTCATTTAAAAGCAGCCCATGATCAGTGTATTATGTTACCGTTACCCCTTCCGGCTCCGACGAGGTTTTGTTCCGTCCTTACAAAAGCCTAACTTAAATATATAGTTCTCCCAGAAATTCAATTCTGTCATATTGGAAGTTCTGAAATTGAAATTCTGTCATATTATCATAGTGTGCTCCAAACCTGTATGACTTTCTTTCTTTTGTGGAACATTTTATTTATTTATTAATTTTTGTCCATACAGTGGAAACCAGTAGTAACCAAAATGGTTTGGTTCTTCAAAAATCGTATTTATTTATTTTTTTGTTCAACGGAAGAAAGAAAGTTTGGTTGGACTCATTCATTGAGAGAATTGTGTATTGCTGCATAAGTGACGGCTGGTGTTTGTTCAGAGCTCAGGATCAGACGTCTATACAGCTGAGTGAGATGGAGGAAGAGATGGATCACCGCATCCACACTGCAGAGACAAACACACGCCTACAGGTCAAGAGAAAACATAAGATGTGTCTGTTTTTTTTTTGTTTAATTATTATTAATTATTAAGCATTATTTATCTTATTTATTTATTTGCAAATTAGCTGATGAGCTAAAGAAAAAAAAAAGTTTAATTCAAGATATATTCTTTTGTTTTGCTTTTTTTTTTCTTGTTTTAAGAATGTTTAGATTTATTTTCTGTTATGTCACAGTATCTCCGCCCACGGTGAAATCTCATTTCAGTTTCAGTTAAGGCAGAAAATGTACCCAAATTTCCCACACATGACCCATCATTAAGAGAAACTGTTTGTACTGTAAATACTTTAACTAATAAAGTGACTGCTGTTATATATTACTTCAGTGCTGGTATTTATATAGTTTCTATGGCTACAGCGCACTGTTTACTGTGAGTTAGGAGTTGATATAGGCAGCTCTAAATGAATTAGCACAGGCAGATCATGTGAAGATCTTGGATCACATTCAAGGCTTAATTTATCCATGACATCACATTTTAGTGCAGACAATCTTCGACATTGCTATATTTGTTCTTGTTCCTTATCTGAGACCCATGTTCCACGACTTATCTCGTTATGTAATGTGAAATGAACTGTTTGTTTAACAGCACCTGTTCAAGTTCCTGTGAAAAGTAAAAAGCATTTCTATCCGTTAGTGCACTGATATTCCTAAACATTTTGTTACCTTAATTGTCTAGATTTAATGTTTTAGAAAGCATCTCTGTTTTAAACTTCTGTACAGAGCTTTTATTGAGGTATCTTATTTTAATATATAACAAAAACCTACGTTATTTTGACTTGTTTGCAACCATGCAGTCATCATATCAGCTTATCACAACACATTTGGAATATTTACCTCATCATAATGTTTTTTTTTTTCAGTTTTCAGTTTCAGTCATGATGTTACCATTTTAGTCCTTTTTTGTTTTAGAAATGTTATAAATGCAAAGATTGATCATTTTTAACACCAGCTTATGGATTCTATTCTTTTACAGGAGTCTAAAAAAGCCGAGGCGACTCTGAGCAGCATGAAACACCAGTACGAGTCTCAGATATGTGAACTACAACAGAAGATACAGACTCTGCAGATGGTGACTGACACTATTGTCTTCTTTGGAGCTGATTTATAGTTCATAATTGATGAACTTGCAACATTGACACTTATTGAACCAAATTGAACACTGAACTAAATTAAGGCTGGATAATGACACCATTACTTTCTGTAAACACTCTTTACAGCTAAAATATATATTTTTTTTTAAATATTAAGACTTTTATTTTTTTTCTGCTTTGAAACAATTTGTATTGTATGAAGCGTTATTTTTTATTAAAATATTTTGGCTTTTTTTTTTTTACTTTTTTTTTAGATCGAAAACCAAAACAGGAGTATCAGCCTCAAAGAGGAAACTTCAGCACTGAAACGGCAGAACAACGAGTTATTACTGGTATAGCTCCTGCTTGAATCTGAAGAGATCATTAAAAATTGTGTATGATGTTATATAAGGTGTTTTTGTTTTACATTCTTCTTTCAGCAAAACCAGAAGTTGAAACAGGAGCTTTTGGAGTCCCAAACTAATATTGCGTTCTTGCAGAGTGAGCTGGACTCTCTCAAAAGTGATCTCACAGACCAAAGCATCAACTTTGAACGGTACGTGTGTGTGTGTGTGTGTGTGTCACAGTTGACTAGTTATTGATGAATATGTGATAAACCCTTTGGATTCGAATCTTCAGACCAGGAATTTTTAAGAAGTCCATCAAATATGTACTCTGAAGTAACTTAGACTGTCTCTTCTGACTCAGTCTGACACTCCCAGCTGGATGTGTAATGTCAATACCGTGTCAATAATGAAAGAACGCAAACTCTCGTTTCCCTGCGTGATGGCTTTGAGCAGCTGTAAACCGGTTTTGTGAGTGTTTGCAGTGCTGACATCATCAGAGCAGGATATCCTGGTGTCACGCGTCACACTGCACAGGAATGTCTGGACCTTGTCACCTAGTAACTACAAAACAGAGCATAGTTGACATGTATTATAATGAGTGTTGCAGTGTAAAAACGTTGTCAGGAAACCCAAATATTTAATGACTGACTACATTAGGTGAAACCAACAAAAGCTATGTTTAACAGACAGATTGGAACAGTAGAAACCTGCTTAAAAAATCAACTGAAATTGGTAACACTTTAGTCTTTAGTATTTTGTTGCTTATAAGCATGCATATTACTAGCATATTGGCTGTTTATTAGCAAATATCATATTTTAGGTCCCTTAATCCTATATGTCCAGGTTAATCCTAAATATGTTGATCTGTGTGTTTGTACAGAGATGAGGCTCTTATGAAGTGTTTCTCTGAGGAGAGAGGTAACCTGGAGAGACAGATCGAGGTGCTTCAGTGAGTTGAACACACACAGCATGTGAACCTACTGTTACTGTAGGAACACTTCTTGCTAACACAGGAATATGCCTTCAAAAATGTTTTTATTTAATGCTGTTTCTAAGCCATTTTGAGATAGATTCACTTGCAGGTTCTTTAAGAAATCAGAAAAAAAAAAAAAACAATCAAAACATTCAAACTGGAGATAGCAACCAGATGCACTGACATTACAAGGAGCATTGAGACTTGTTGAAGTTAAAAATGGAGAAAAATTAATTCAGTATTTATACATCTTACAATTTTGATGCCAAGTATCTTTAAATACAATCAGTTCCAAATGTATTTTTTTTATTGCATCTCCATTCAAATTTATTTACACATTCCTGACTTTAAGGGATATATCATCTCAAATTACCTCATGATTTACTCACCCTCAAGCCATCCTAGGTGTATATGACTTTCTTCTTTCAAACAAATACAATCAGTTATTCTAAAAAAGTGTCCTGGCTCTTCCAAGCCTTATAATGGCAGTGAATGGGTGTTGAGATTTTGAAGCCCAAAAAAGTCCATACATCCATCATAAAAAGTGCTCCACATGGCTCTGAGGGGTTAATAAAGGCCTTCTGAAGTGAAGCGATGTGTTTGTATAAGAAAAATATCCATATTTTAAACTTTATAAGCCATAATCTCTAGCTTCCACTAACTGTCTAACACACGTTCATGAAAAAGTGGCGTTCCAGTGAATGAAGTAGGTGTAGCGTAAGCACCGATGAGAAGTAAAAAATACGGAAACACAGAGAAGAGAGCAAAACAAAACACCGGTCACGAATGAGAAGTACAAAACAAGGATTTGTAAAGAAAAGTGTCAGTGAATTTCGATATAAGCCAAGAGGAACCTGTTTTTCCATTGCTGTTCTTGCGAGACTAGCATTTTCTTACTGGAGCTTATGACTACGTCATTCACTGGAATGCCAATCTCTCGTGAACGACAGCGCAAGCTAGAGATTATGGTTTATAAAGTTTTAAATATGGATATTTCACTTACACAAATGCACTGATTCATTTCAGAAAGCCTTTATTAACCCTCCAGATCCATGTGGAGCACTTTTTATGATGGATAGATGCACTTTTTTGGGTTTCAAAATCTCGACCCCCATTTACTGCCATTAAAAGTTTGGAAGAGCCAGGACATTTTTTTATATAACTCAGATTGTATTCATCTGAAAGAAGAAAGTCATATACACCCAGGATGGCTTGAGGGTGAGTACATTATGTGATAATTAAATTTTTGGGTGAACTATCGCTTTATATGAGCTTTCACACTTTCTCACCATTTTTACACTGTACACACTTTACCCTGTGCTAATAAGAATCATGTTCATTGGTAGTCATGGTTCAAGATTTCACAAGTCAAATCTGTTTTTGAAACAGCTGTTTGAATAACATATGCATGCCACATACATTCACTCTCATTGTCTTGCATCTTTGTGAAGCATACTAAAAAACAAAGACAAATCAGAAAACGGTATTTGATTATGTTAGTGTTTTGCTCTTCTACAACTTCTCTTCTTGTTCAAATGCTTAGTGCTGTGTTTCCAAAAACCTTAAGTAGACTGTAAACACTTTTGACACTAGTGCTCTTTACAATATAATCTTAATTTACTCCTAAAGCCCAGTTTTTGTCTGATTTTAGTAATCTTCACTAATTAAATGAATAAAGCACCCAGTTTGAGTTGAATGAAACAAAGAAACATTTTCAGAACATTTTTTTTATTTTAGAGCTATTAAAAAAAAGAAATCCAAGGCACTTCCTCTGGTCCAAAAAAGTTAAAAAGCATAATTTCACATTAGGCCATCTCAACAAAACATTAAAAATGAATAAAACTCTGCACACTGATGCATTTCAGCCTTCAGCCTTCCTCAGAACATGTCAGGTATAAAATGAATGATAATTTAAATTAATTTAAATTATTAAAATTAACATTATTAAATACATTGAATATTCGATCATATTCGATCGTTTCATCATCATTAACATTATCATAATCTTTTTTGAAAGTTTTTTTATTGTATTTTTTATATTTTTGAAATACATGTAGCCTTGTAGCCTATATAAATATGCTGAACACCATTAACCTACTTATGAAGTTAGTCATTTCAAAGAGTGTTAATGGTATAAAACTGTGTGTTTTTCAAGAGATTAACACGAAGTTAACAGATGCCTTGTGCTCCACTCTGCTAAATGTTTATATACTGGCCTTGCACAGATGCTTATTACCTACAAGACCATTGACAGTTTCACTCCTTCTGCATCTGAAAGATCTTTTAAATAGTAATATGTAGCCAAAGCCAAATGCAGCAATTAATCACAGCTTCATATAAGTGTAAAAAGCCTTGCTAACACTTTCCATTTGAAGAGACACACAGAGTATCCATCCATCCATCTGTCCAGTTTGTAGGAGTCTTGACTTTCTAAAGGCACTGACTGTACCATAGTAAAATTAATTCTTTGTCCAACATGTTTAATTTTTTTTTTTTTTTTTGCTTTATAGTTGTCAGATTTTGTTGCAAAAATACAGAGTTCTGACATGAAACTCTAGATGGTGCAGTCCGATAGGTCTAACTCAATCTGACCTAATGACATCATTATCTCATGGCACAGCTGATTGGTTCTCTCCTGTATCAGTAGCCAATGAGCTCGCTGCCCAGCATTCAAAAATATGACTAGGGCTTGCCGTAGCAGTTGCAGCTTGCTTCAGAAACCCTCCGCCTTCCCCAGCTCCACCTGTATAGATTGTTTCATGTATGTTATATTTGCAGCAGCAGTATTTCTTACAGACTCACAGCAGCATGTTGTGGATGTATTAACAGTAGCAAGTCATTAACATTGTCATGTACATTTATCATGCCAATCCCTCAGAGAGTTGTCATGACAGAATTATATTTCTGCTGTTCGTCTTGTCCAGGGCAGCGAACAGAAAGCTCCATGACAGTAATGACAGTCTGCGTGCGGCGCTGGAGAGCAGTCAGAGCAAGAGTAAGACTCAGGTAAGAGCCTCTTGTGTCCAGAGCCTTTCTTTAATCTCAATGCTGTTGTAAAATGGATTAAGCTGTTTGAGAGTAATGTTTGCTGATCAGGCTTGTACTTTGATGGCTGTGTGTGCTTTTTAAGAGGTGTGGATAAGGGCTCTAGTTTACTGTATCTACATTTATGCATTTCCATTAGGACAAACGTGATCTTTTTGTCTTACAGCGTGTTAGTGGGATCTCACCCGAAGTTTACATGAGCACCAGAAAGAATGTCTGTTCCTCTTATTTTGATCGGTAAGATATAAAGTTAAACTCTACATGTACTGATATTGATCACACTTTCTAAACTCTTAACATTAGTAATTAAACCACTGCATTAATTCAGCCCATTCAATATATAGACTCCATTTAAAATATTTACCGATGCACCAATATTAAAATATTCACTAATAAAACAAGCTAAAAATAGTTTTCATGTTATGTCTGATAACTGATAAATGGCAAATATTAAAATTCTGTACTAGTTTGTCAAAAAAAGTAAAAATTAAATTAATATTCATTCTGAGATTTACAAATAGAAGTACTATTAAATTACTAGTGTCTATATAGAATTTTCTATATAGCTTTTTCTAATATTTTTTAATTTATTTTCAATTTGTTTTCAGTTAATTTTAGTCATTTTGTTGTGTGTTTTCGTCATTATTACTATTTTATTTAAGATGTTTATAGTTTTTCTTTAGTTTCAGTTATTTTAATACTAAACATAGTGGAACAACTAAATGAAAATGCGAAATCAGGGTTAACACTGACTGATGCAATAAATAAAAAATAAATCTCACACATCGTGTGATAATCAATATGGTATATAAATATTGTATTTAATGCAGAAGTTTGAAATATAGAAAATCAGTTGATAGAATGTTTGCCATTCTAAATTGACAGTGATGTGGTCATTGTAATAGTGCATACTGAATTATGATTGATTTCTTCTTTCTTGCATCTAAGTAACCATATAACATCCTTTACATGGCAAAGAAAGTGTCACATTGATTCTGACAGAAAACCGACTCTGATTCAGGTTTTCAATTACATAGAACTAAATTCTAAAAAATTCCCTTCAGGAAATGCAAATCTAGTTTCTAGTATCTGTGTTGTTGACACACCAAATACATCCGCAGGTGCTATAACACCTGTGTGGACGAGGACTTTGATCAGTTTGGGCTGATGGAGGGTCTGCGCAGACCGAACTGTGATTCTCTGGCTCTGGCCCTGTGCGACCCCATGCGCAGACGTAGCTGTGAGGAAGACAGTCTTCCTGACAGCTGTGTGGACAGCGGCATGTCTACCCTGCGCTCGAATAACGGCTACGATTACGAGCATGAGAGAACGTCCTGTCCGAGTCCTGTGCAAGCAGAGGACAGCAACACCACTGTGTCTGGAGACACCTCTGATACAGAGGTATGATAT
Source organism: Cyprinus carpio (assembly GCF_018340385.1). Classification (NCBI taxonomy): domain Eukaryota; kingdom Metazoa; phylum Chordata; class Actinopteri; order Cypriniformes; family Cyprinidae; genus Cyprinus; species Cyprinus carpio. The sequence goes on from NC_056604.1 coordinate 22,913,143, forward strand.
CAGTGAATCAGACAATCTCACTTTTCTTCAGAATGGTTTTCATTTCATTTATAACATTTTACACCCTTGTTGTAAAGATGTACATTTTAGCATACTTTAAAAAGAGTACTTGTTAAATAATGTACTTTAAAAGAATATACTTCAGTGTGAATTAAATGTCATGTTGTCAGACACTTAATTGCAATGATTGCAAAATAAATGAAAATATATCATAACTTTAAATTTAGATTAAATGCAATTAGCTGAACTTTGCTTTTTTTAAGTACATATTTAAATGTGATTTATTGATTCTATTGTATGTTGAAATTTGGTTAAAGTTTACTGCTAAATGTACTGACAAGCATTTATGTTACAAAAATATACTTTAATGTCATTTCTATTGAAACGTATGTATTTAATTAGTATTACATACTTGTATTTATTTATAATCACGGACTTGATGATGAAGATCCAATTTAGTACATGTAAAATATATTAAAAATGGAAATATCAAATGCTACATTTAAAATGATACTCAAGTGTGTTATGTTAGCCAACATATCAAAATAAATTTAATATAATAAAACAAAAGATTATTTAAAAAATAATTATTTACTTAGTTATTTATTTATTTATTTATTTTTAAGTAATACTTAAACTTTCACATTATTACAATGTCCCCTCAAGTGTGTTCAGAAACATAGTCATAAAAGTATGCTCTCTAGGTACACTTCTTTTTTATTTATTATATTAATATTATTATCTGCACATAGGTTTTAAAAATTATTATACTTTTAAGATTCTAAATACACTACAAGTTTCCATTAAGTAGGAAAAAGTGTCTTAAACGTCTTAGTGAAGAAAAATAAAAGTAGTTTTCTACACATTCCAAATTCATCCCTAATAAGCAATTTAAAAATGTGTTCTAATTGATTAATTCATTGTTCTATTCATGGAATGAACAGAAGTCCCACACGCTTTTGTAACAGTAGAGCTTCATTAGCAACAGTCAGTGACTTTCTCCATGTAGTTGTTCTGTAACTTTTTTACATAATGAACTTTTCAACAATGACACTCAAGAATAAAACCTGTGAATAATTCAGAGGCGTCTCTTTGTATGTTAAACTTGCTGTCATTTCAGTATCAGTGAGAATGGCTCAGACTCCTGGTTTAAAATAAGTGTGTGCTCACAGGTTCTGGAAGTGCAAGAAGAGGCTGTGATTGGGTCAGACAGCGAATCCATTCTGAGCTGGACTTCATCACAACCTGCTCAGAAAAGTGATTTTACTGCATCAGGGAAGAAATGCCTCTCTGCCATCTTCACAGAGGTACTGGATTCTAATGCCAGAATTATCATAAAAACTTCAATTCGATCCACAGCATTCTAAATCCTGAACTCAAACAAATCTCAGTTCTGAAGCCTAAATGTGTGTGTATGTGTGCAGAGAGAGCAGGATGTGTTGGCAGTGACTCAGCCTCCATCAGAGAAAGCTTACAGGATTGTGCTGGCGGGAGACGCTGCGGTGGGAAAGTCTAGCTTCCTCCTTCGCCTCTGTAAGAACGAGTTCAAAGGCAACACTAGCGCCACACTGGGTAAGACTTTTCTAACACTTTGCCACACTTGTCTTGAATATAATCTCTAACTCTCACAAATTTTGTGAAATTGTTTGTGTCTGTTTGCTTGCAGGGGTTGATTTCCAGATGAAAACCTTGGTGGTGGACGGTGTTCCAACAGTGCTGCAGTTATGGGACACAGCTGGACAGGAGAGGTAAGATCCCAGTGGCCAAATTCAAAATGAAACACACAACCAAAACATATTTATACTCCATAGTATGAACTTTAAAGGCCTTGACACACCAAACAGACATCCAAGAACATGTGTCAGTGAAACTGACTGCGTTGTTTCCTTCCATTGACTGTGTCTGGGCCAAAATGTTGTGCTTGAACAGTGCAAAAAAAAACCTCATGGTGCATGTGCAAGCTGAGCACATGAATTAAAGTATTCACATCACATGCACTTTATGAATACCCTAGTGTGTGCATAAAAACAAAAGTGTACTTTGGTCTAAAGGTTGATTGCTTGGGTGTCTGTTTTATAGGTTTCGGAGCATTGCTAAGTCTTACTTCAGGAGGGCCGATGGAGTTCTCCTACTCTATGACGTCACGTGTGAGAAGAGCTTTCTGAATGTGCGCGAATGGGTCGATATCATTGAGGTATTTCCTACACAAAAACAGTCATAATTCAGTTATGTAGACTTGACCATTATCTGATCTCTCTAGGAATTAAATGGGTGCTACTATGGCCTTAAGCCTGTCGCTAGGCTGGACAGGCCTAGTTGCTGAACAGTCTTAAGATAATGTGTTCCAGTGATTTCTGATTAAAGTGTTTTTTAGCTTTGTTTTCATAAATTATCTAGGTGAAGTGGAGAGGAATCTTGTAAACATGTCTACATAAATTTATTTTGATGTGAGAAGTGGAATCAGCTTGGGGGAAATCCTGATTTGTTAACATTTGTGCAGCTGCACAAACCTATGGCAAATCACCTGTCAACTGGGCAGAGCTGACTGCATGTAAAAGTCAAAGCTGAATACCATTTCATCAGAATCTCCTCACTTGACTCTGAAGAAGATAATAAGCCTTCCTGATCATTGCAGAAGATCCCCAATAGAGAAATGGGGCATAGCGAGCCAGCTGACGCCAGATCTGTTATCTGAACACCAAGCTCTATGTGTCCTTACCAATGATGATTAGGACCTCGTTGTGAAGTGGTCAAGTATTACCACTTTCCATGAGCACCAGGGTTCCCGTCTAAGATAACGTTGGACCCTGAGTCTCAGCCGAGGCTCTCCTGATGCATAAAGGTTAAGGAAGGGAAGGTTGTGTCCCGCAGTGACAAGACCTCCTTCCAAGAAAGCTTGTATATACCTCCCAGCCCCCTGTCCAGATCTGATGTTGGAGTGTTGTGTTATTGCCAGTACTAGTTTCACCACATTAGATGCGCTCGCACCCACAAAATCCATTGTTGTTAAATCCATTGCTATTTTCTTGTTCCAAGTTGCTTTTCAGTAGTCAGTAGGAACACTTACTGAGAATTCAGTGGCTAGTGGTGTCTTTCAAAGTACGGCTTTCCTTCCCTTCAAAGCTTTCCCGAGGATCCTAGGCCTCATGGCAGCTGCATCCTCGGTGATACCATTGGGCCTGCCCCACATCTGTCCCCTGCATTACTGGCTAAAAGCATGTTTCCCATTCCACGGCTGGCATCTGGGACGCTTTCACCTCAAGTTGGACCATCGCTGTGTCTCAGCTGTAGTCCCTTGGAAGGCTCCTTGCCTGTATCAGACAGGCATCCAATTGGGACTGACCTCCGGATGGAAGATTGTTACAACAGATGCCTCCAAATCAGGTTGGGGAGCTCTGTGCAAGTGCAGACCGCCATTCGGCTCCTGGTCCATGAAGGTAGCAATACTGTAGTGGAAGCCATCACTCTGATAGCTCTCCCCTCCTTGGAGGACGAGCAGGGAGCTAACTTATTTTGCCCGGCGCAGGTCCTCAGGACTTAATGTGGCGTGCTCTAGGCAATTGTGGCATTAAGAGCAGAGCAATTTGTGCTTTGGAGGCCACTCTAAAGGGATGCTAGTTACGAAACAGATTATGCCACTGGATAGTTGATGTGATAGCCCTGGCTTATACCTCAGTGGGAACTGAGTGCCCTATTGGAGTGAAAGCCCACTCCACTAGGGGGATGGCCTCCTTCTGGGCTTGGTCCAGCAGAGTTTCCATTGGGGATATTTGCGAAATATCCCAGCAGCTGGCTGGTCATCATCCCTGTCTACCGTTGCTAGGTTTTATAACCTCGATGTCCCTTCCCTTCAGGCATGGATCTTGTCCATTTAATTGTCTTGCATCCCTAGTAAGTGGTCTAGACTGTCCTGAATAAGTGCTCCGACTGGTGACCTGAGTCTCACTAGTTAGCCAATGTTTCTTAAGGCCTCATGGTGTTGCCCTTGGGCTGGGCTCCGTTTTGCGCTTATTGCATGGCGCTATGGTATATCATTCCCCAAGCATGATTAAATGCAACATGAGAGACCGTTTCTACAGGGAATGCTGCAGTTACTAACGTAACCAAACGTTAACAAATCAGGCTTCATGAGTCCTAATTCCCATTATCTCAGGGAACTAAGGTTATATTAATAACTGGAAAGTTCCATGATATGCCATATTAAAGGTGCTGTATTTAATTTTTTGACTGTACAAAATAGTGTTGTCAAAAGACCCGGTACTTCGGTTCCAAGTCGGTCATAAAAAGATTAAAATGTCACGGTACCAAGTTTCTTTAAGTACCGGTGGTACCAAGTACCCGGTCAACCCGGTTTTTTGACGCATACAGCGCTATGATTTCCGTGAAGCAGAAAATGCGGACGGAATCTCAAAATCCAGTCATGAAAATGAAACTTACATTTTAATATGGACAGTCACGGAATTTGTCAAAGTTAGCATAAATTAATCAAATCAAATCTCCATATGGACCAGTATCTGTAAATGTTAAGCCGCAAAAGTTGGTTAAAAAATATGAATCCTGCATGTTCTGTGTGTCTCTGTGTGAATTAATGAATGGCAGAGACGTGCGGTTTTGTTTACTACATAGACTGAAGTGCGTGACGCTTGCAGTAATTTCAGCATCTGCCGTCTCAATGAGGACATAAATACATAAACAACATCACCAGAACTGTTCTGAGTAACTTCACAAGCATTTTACCGTTTCATTTAAGTAAAACTATTGTCAATTTAAAGGTATTCATGGCAACTCATCAAAATAAAAGTTCATTTTTACATAAAGGCATTATGCTAGAAATATTACTATTATTTAGTACAATGTATGTGATACTGCTACTACTGTTGAAAAAATTAATAAAACTTTATTTTTTAAAGAAATAAATCACAGAATATTTCTTCCATGTTTTAATTTTAATAGCAAATCCCCTTTATTTACCAAAAAATAAAATGTTTAAATTTCATTAATTAAAAGACAAGGCAAGGCAAGGCAAAGCAAGGAAAGTTTATTTATATAGCACATTTTGTACACAATTGTAATTCAAAGTACTTTACCTAAAAGAAAGTAAAATAATCATGAAGAGAAATAAAAACAAAAATAAAACAAGCAATTTTAAAACTTTTGAAATTATTTAAAAATTGACTTATTTAAAATGAATTTAAAACAGTTAAAAATAGAAAATGATTTTTACATAAAATACAGGGAATACGTAAAATACAGTGCAATCAGTTCGGACATCGCACAGTGCTCATTCAAAAAATGCACAGCTAAACAGATGAGTTTTGGTTCTTTCTCATTATTTGACTTAGTGGGAGCATATACAGGCTAAACAAGAGCGGTGCAAGAATTGAGCCTTGTGGGACTATGCATGTCATGGACGTCCACTTAGACTTATGCTCTCCTAGACTCACATAATAGCCTCTCCCTTCTAAGTGAAAGTGACAGTGAAAGTGACGTGACATACAGCCAAGTATGGTGACCCATACTCAGAATTCGTGCTCTGCATTTAACCCATTCAAAGTGCACACACACAGCAGTGAACACACATATACCGTGAACACACACCTGGAGCAGGGGGCAGCCATTTATGCTGCGGTGCCCGGGGAGCAGTTGGGGGTTCGGTGCCTTGCTCAAGGGCACCTCAGTCGTGGTATTGCCAGCCCTAGACTCAAACCCACAACCCTAGGGTTAGGAGTCAAACTCTCTAACCACTAGGCCACAACTTCCCCTAAGTATGTAGTAAGTACTAAGTATGATCTGAACCATTTGAATACCATCCCAGAAAGCCTGACCCAGTTTTCCAGTCTCTCTAGTAGTATGTTATGATCTAGCAATACCAGCACTGATATTTTGCCAGAGTCAGAATTTAAGCGAATATCATTTATTATCTTAATAAGTGCTGTCTCTGTGCTGTGATGCAGTCGGAAACCAGATTGAAAATTGTCCAGGTACCCATTTGAGGTTTGTCAGTCTCTCAACAGTGGCAAAAAGAGTACGCGTGTTGTTTAAGTTACTGTTTATAAGGTTTGAGAAGAAATTCTGTCTAGCTGTGGCTGATTTCACATTAAAAGCATGAAGGCTGTCTTTATAGATGCTATAGTGAATTTCAAGTTTCGTCTTCCACCACATCCGCTCGGCTTTTCTGCATTTCTGTCTTTTCATAGTCTGAACTGCTGTTGATCTTCTCCAAACTTTTAGCATATTTTTGTGTTTTGCTTTGGTACCGAAATTGGAACCAAGTACCGTGGATTTTCACTGGTATCGGTACCGAATACTGAAATTTTGGTACCGTGACAACACTAGTACAAAAGCATAAACCACTATAATATGTTTGCAGATATTTAGGAAACATGCTGAGTTTACATACTTGTATTCTAACTTGAAATGTGTGTTCCAAGTCAGAATGTCTGTTTTTGTTTTGGGCTGTATGACCCCGCCTACTGCTACTTTACCTAATAGTATTTCAACACCCTAGGTTGCCAGTTGCTGGAAAACACAAGCAAATGAGCTGGATCAGAGATCGCTGATTCTACCTGACCTAAATGCCTTGGCATCCATCTAAAAAAAAAAAACTCCATGACCAGAGGAATATTAAAATGCAGATAAATCAACTCTCCAACTTACAGTGTAACTGTTAATCGCGCTTGTTCCTGTAGCTTGTCCTCAACCTGGCAACCTGTGTGGGCGGGGAGGAGAAACAATTTTTCTCCAATATTTTGAATTTGGACTGCAATACTCATTTCAACCACTAGCTGTCAATATTACATACTGCACCTTTATAGAAACACTACAATGGGAAAAGATGTTGATATGTAGGATCTTGTTGACTCAGTTTGAATAGATACTGTCTGAATTATTTTCTGGTACAGGATGTGTCCCAGGATGACATTCCCATCATGCTTGTGGGGAACAAGACAGATCTGAGGAAGGAAGCTCTTCTGGATGGAGTAACTTGTATTCCAACCAGCTACGGAGAAAAACTGGCCATGGTTAGTGCCCAGGCCTTATTTACTGTTGCTTTCTTTTTGTTTGGTTGATTTGTTTGTTTGTTTGTTTTTTGGTGGGATTATTTACCAAGAATGTTTAATTTACAAGTTAATTATAATTTACTCACCCTCATTCAAACTGCAGTTAACCATGAACAAAGACTGAAGTATTCAAGCTTCAAAGAGGCCCTAGAACACCATAAATGCACCATAACAAATAGTCTGTATGACTAATGCTCTATATTCCAAGTTTCCTGAAGTCTAATTTGTCACACAAAACAATAGGCTTGGGAAGAATGTGCTTTTTGGATGTCTCATATAATGGCC